>NC_052150.1:220612517-220658517 GCF_902713615.1 Scyliorhinus canicula
GTTGAAGGAGATTACAGAGATAGTGAGGGTTGTAGGAGATTACAGAGATAGGGAGGGTTGTAGGGGATTACAGAGATACTGAGGATTGTAGGAGATTACGCAGATAGTGAGGGTTGTTGGGGATTACAGAGATAGTGAGGGTTGTAGGAGTTTACAGAGATAATGAGGGTTGTAGGAGATTACCGAGATAGGGAGCGTTGTAGGGGATTACAGAGATATTGAGGGTTGTAGGAAATTACAGAGATAGTGAGGGTTGCAGGGATTACAGAGTTAGTGAGGGTTGAAGGAGATTACAGAGATAGTGTGGGTTCTAGGAGATTACGGAGTTAGGGAGGGTTGTAGGGGATTACAGAGATACTGAGGATTGTAGTAGATTACGCAGATAGTGAGGATTGTAGGGGATTACAGAGATAGTGAGGGTTGTAGGGGATTACAGAGATATTGAGGGTTGTAGGAGATTACAGAGATAGTGAGGGTTGTAGGAGATTACAGAGTTAGGGAGGGTTGTAGGAGATTACAGAGATAGGGAGGGTTGTAGGAGATTACAGGGACAGCAAGGGTTGTAGGAGATTACAGAGATAGGGAGGGTTGTTGGAGACTACCGGTATAGGGAGCGTTGTAGGGGATTACAGAGATATTGAGGGTTGTAGGAGATTACAGAGATAATGAGGGTTGTAGGAGATTACCGAGATAGGGAGCGTTGTAGGGGATTACAGAGATATTGAGGGTTGTAGGAAATTAGAGAGATAGTGAGGGTTGCAGGGATTACAGAGTTAGTGAGGGTTGAAGGAGATTACAGAGATAGTGTGGGTTGTAGGAGATTACGGAGTTAGGGAGGGTAGTAGGGGATTACAGAGATACTGAGGATTGTAGATTACGCAGATAGTGAGGGTTGTTGGGGATTACAGAGATAGTGAGGGTTGTAGGAGATTACAGAGATAATGAGGGTTGTAGGAGATTACCGAGATAGGGAGCGTTGTAGGGGATTACAGAGATATTGAGGGTTGTAGGAAATTACAGAGATAGTGAGGGTTGCAGGGATTACAGAGTTAGTGAGGGTTGAAGGAGATTACAGAGATAGTGTGTGTTGTAGGAGATTACGGGGTTAGGGAGGGTTGTAGGGGATTACAGAGATACTGAGGATTGTAGTAGATTACGCAGATAGTGAGGGTTGTAGGGGATTACAGAGATAGTGAGGGTTGTAGGGGATTACGGAGATAGTGAGCGTTGTAGGATATTACAGAGATAGGGAGGGTTGTAGGAGATTACAGGGATAGCGAGGGTTGTAGGAGATTACAGAGATAAGGAGGGATGTAGGAGATTACCGAGATAGGGAGCGTTGTAGGGGGTTACAGAGATATTGAGGGTTGTAGGAGATTACAGAGATAGTGAGGGTTGTAGGAAATTACAGAGTTAGGGAGGGTTGTAGGAGATTACAGAGATTGGGAGGGTTGTAGGGGATTACAGAGATAGGGAGGGTTGTTGGGGATTTCAGAGATAGTGAGGATTGTAGGAGATGACAGAGATAGGGAGGGTTGTAGGAGATAACAGAGATAGCGAGGGTTGTAGGGGATTACAGAGATAATGAGGTTTGTAGGGGTTGGCAGTGATAGGGAGGGTTGTAGGAGATTACAGAGATAGTGAGGGTTATTGGGGATTACAGAGATAGTGAGGGTTGTTGGGGATTACAGAGATAGCGAGGGTTGTAGGAGATGACAGAGATAGTGAGGGTTGTAGGAGATTACAGAGATAGTGAGGGCTGTTGGGGATTACAGAGATTGTGAGGATTGTAGGAGATGACAGAGATAGTGAGGGTTGTAGGAGATTACAGAGAAAGTGAGGGTTGTAGGGGATTACAGAGATAGTGAGGGTTGTAGGGGATTACAGAGGTAGGGAGCGTTGTAGGAGATTACAGAGATAGTGAGGGTTGTAGGAAATTACAGAGATAGTGAAGGTTCTAGGGGATTACAGAGATAGTGAGGGTTGTAGGAGATTACAGAGATAGTGAGGTTTGTAGCTGATTACAGAGATAGTGAGGGTTGTAGGGGATTACAGAGATAGTGAGGGTTGTAGGAGATTACAGAGATAGTGAGGGTTGTAGGGGATTACAGAGATAGGGAGGGTTGTAGGAGATTACAGAGATAGTGAGGGTTGTAGGAGATTACAGAGATAGGGAGGGTTGTCGGGGATTACAGAGATAGTGAGGGTTGTAGGAGATTACAGAGATAGGGAGCATTGTAGGACATTACAGAGATAGTGAGGGTTGTAGGAGATTGCGGAGATAGTGAGGGTTGTAGGGGATTACAGAGATAGGGAGGGTTGTAGCGGATTACAGAGATAGGGAGGATTGTAGGAGATTACAGAGATAGGGAGCATTGTAGGACATTACAGAGATAGGGAGGATTGTAGGAGATTACAGAGATAGTGAGGGTTGTAGCAGATTACAGAGATAGTGAGGGTTGTTGGGGATTACAGAGATAGTGAGGGTTGTAGGATATTACAGAGATAGTGAGGGTTGTTGGGGATTACAGAGATAGTGAGGATAGTAGGAGATGACAGAGATAGGGAGGGTTGTAGGAGATAACAGAGATAGCAAGGGTTGTAGGGGATTACAGAGATAATGAGGTTTGTAGGGGTTGGCAGTCATAGGGAGGGTTGTTGGGGATTACAGAGATAGTGAGGGTTGAAGGAGATTACAGAGATAGTGTGTGTTGTAGGAGATTACGGGGTTAGGGAGGGTTGTAGGGGATTACAGAGATACTGAGGATTGTAGTAGATTACGCAGATAGTGAGGGTTGTAGGGGATTACAGAGATAGTGAGGGTTGTAGGGGATTACGGAGATAGTGAGCGTTGTAGGATATTACAGAGATAGGGAGGGTTGTAGGAGATTACAGAGATAGCGAGGGTTGTAGGAGATTACAGAGATAAGGAGGGATGTAGGAGATTACCGAGATAGGGAGCGTTGTAGGGGGTTACAGAGATATTGAGGGTTGTAGGAGATTACAGAGATAGTGAGGGTTGTAGGAAATTACAGAGTTAGGGAGGGTTGTAGGAGATTACAGAGATTGGGAGGGTTGTAGGGGATTACAGAGATAGGGAGTGTTGTTGGGGATTTCAGAGATAGTGAGGATTGTAGGAGATGACAGAGATAGGGAGGGTTGTAGGAGATAACAGAGATAGCGAGGGTTGTAGGGGATTACAGAGATAATGAGGTTTGTAGGGGTTGGCAGTGATAGGGAGGGTTGTAGGAGATTACAGAGATAGTGAGGGTTATTGGGGATTACAGAGATAGTGAGGGTTGTTGGGGATTACAGAGATAGCGAGGGTTGTAGGAGATGACAGAGATAGTGAGGGTTGTAGGAGATTACAGAGATAGTGAGGGCTGTTGGGGATTACAGAGATTGTGAGGATTGTAGGAGATGACAGAGATAGTGAGGGTTGTAGGAGATTACAGAGAAAGTGAGGGTTGTAGGGGATTACAGAGATAGTGAGGGTTGTAGGGGATTACAGAGGTAGGGAGCGTTGTAGGAGATTACAGAGATAGTGAGGGTTGTAGGAAATTACAGAGATAGTGAAGGTTCTAGGGGATTACAGAGATAGTGAGGGTTGTAGGAGATTACAGAGATAGTGAGGGTTGTAGCTGATTACAGAGATAGTGAGGGTTGTAGGGGATTACAGAGATAGTGAGGGTTGTAGGAGATTACAGAGATAGTGAGGGTTGTAGGGGATTACAGAGATAGGGAGGGTTGTAGGAGATTACAGAGATAGTGAGGGTTGTAGGAGATTACAGAGATAGGGAGGGTTGTCGGGGATTACAGAGATAGTGAGGGTTGTAGGAGATTACAGAGATAGGGAGCATTGTAGGACATTACAGAGATAGTGAGGGTTGTAGGAGATTACAGAGATAGTGAGGGTTGTAGGGGATTACAGAGATAGGGAGGGTTGTAGCGGATTACAGAGATAGGGAGGATTGTAGGAGATTACAGAGATAGGGAGCATTGTAGGACATTACAGAGATAGGGAGGATTGTAGGAGATTACAGAGATAGTGAGGGTTGTAGCAGATTACAGAGATAGTGAGGGTTGTTGGGGATTACAGAGATAGTGAGGGTTGTAGGATATTACAGAGATAGTGAGGGTTGTTGGGGATTACAGAGATAGTGAGGATAGTAGGAGATGACAGAGATAGGGAGGGTTGTAGGAGATAACAGAGATAGCGAGGGTTGTAGGGGATTACAGAGATAATGAGGTTTGTAGGGGTTGGCAGTGATAGGGAGGGTTGTTGGGGATTACAGAGATAGTGAGGGTTGTTGGGGATTACGGAGATAGCGAGGGTTGTAGGAGATGACAGAGATAGTGAGGGTTGTAGGAGATTACAGAGATAGTGAGGGCTGTTGGGCATTACAGAGATTGTGAGGATTGTAGGAGATGACAGAGATAGTGAGGATTGTAGGAGATTACAGAGAAAGTGAGGGTTGTAGGGGACTACAGAGATAGTGAGGGTTGTAGGGGATTACAGAGATAGGGAGCGTTGTAGGAGATTACAGAGATAGTGAGGGTTGTAGGAGATTACAGAGATAGTGAAGGTTCTAGGGGATTACAGAGATAGGGAGGGTTGTAGGAGATTACAGAGATAGTGAGGGTTGTATCTGATTACACAGATAGTGAGGGTTGTAGGGGATTACCGAGATAGTGAGGGTTGTAGGAGATTACAGAGATAGTGATGGTTGTAGGGGATTACAGAGATAGGGAGGGTTGTAGGAGATTACAGAGATAGTTAGGGTTGTAGCGGATTACAGAGAGGGGGTTGTAGGAGATTACAGAGATAGTCAGGGTTGTAGGAGATTACAGAGATAGTGAGGGCTGTAGGGGATTACAGAGATATTGGGGGTTGTAGGAGATTACAGGGATAGTGAGTATTGTAGGCGATTACAGAGATAGAGAGGGTTGTAGGGGATTACAGAGATAGTGAGGGTTGTAGGGGATTACAGAGATAGTGAGCGTTGTAGGATATTACATAGATAGGCAGGGTTGTAGGAGATTACAGAGATAGCGAGGGTTGTAGGAGATTACAGAGATAGGGAGGGATGTAGGAGATTACCGAGATAGGGAGCGTTGTAGGGGATTACAGAGATATTGAGGGTTGTAGGAGATTACAGAGATAGTGAGGGTTGTAGGAGATTACAGAGTTAGGGAGGGTTGTAGGAGATTACAGAGATAGGGAGGGTTGTAGGAGATTACAGGGATAGCAAGGGTTGTAGGAGATTACAGAGATAGGGAGGGTTGTAGGAGACTACCGAGATAGGGAGCGTTGTAGGGGATTACAGAGATATTGAGGGTTGTAGGAGATTACAGAGATAATGAGGGTTGTAGGAGATTACCGAGATAGGGAGCGTTGTAGGGGATTACAGAGATATTGAGGGTTGTAGGAAATTACAGAGATAGTGAGGATTGCAGGGATTACAGAGTTAGTGAGGGTTGAAGGAGATTACAGAGATAGTGTGGGTTGTAGGAGATTACGGAGTTAGGGAGGGTTGTAGGGGATTACAGAGATACTGAGGATTGTAGGAGATTACGCAGATAGTGAGGGTTGTTGGGGATTACAGAGATAGTGAGGGTTGTAGGAGTTTACAGAGATAATGAGGGTTGTAGGAGATTACCGAGATAGGGAGCGTTGTAGGGGATTACAGAGATATTGAGGGTTGTAGGAAATTACAGAGATAGTGAGGGTTGCAGGGATTACAGAGTTAGTGAGGGTTGAAGGAGATTACAGAGATAGTGTGGGTTCTAGGAGATTACGGAGTTAGGGAGGGTTGTAGGGGATTACAGAGATACTGAGGATTGTAGTAGATTACGCAGATAGTGAGGGTTGTAGGGGATTACAGAGATAGTGAGGGTTGTAGGGGATTACAGAGATAGTGAGCGTTGTAGGATATTACAGAGATATGGAGGGTTGTAGGAGATTACTGAGATAGCGAGGGTTGTAGGAGATTACAGAGATAAGGAGGGATGTAGGAGATTACCGAGAAAGGGAGCGTTGTAGGGGATTACAGAGATATTGAGGGTTGTAGGAGATTACAGAGATAGTGAGGGTTGTAGGAAATTACAGAGTTAGGGAGGGTTGTAGGAGATTACAGAGATTGGGAGGGTTGTAGGAGATTACAGGGATAGCAAGGGTTGTAGGAGATTACAGAGATATTGAGGGTTGTAGGAGACTACCGAGATAGGGAGCGTTGTAGGGGATTACAGAGATATTGAGGGTTGTAGGAGATTACAGAGATAATGAGGGTTGTAGGAGATTACCGAGATAGGGAGCATTGTAGGGGATTACAGAGATATTGAGGTTGTAGGAAATTACAGAGACAGTGAGGGTTGCAGGGATTCACAGAGATAGTGAGGGTTGTAAGGAGATTACAGAGATAGTGATGGGTTGTAGGAGATTACAGAGATAGGGAGGGTTGTAGGGGATTACAGAGATACTGAGGATTGTAGGAGATTACAGCAGATAGTGAGGGTTGTAGGGGATTACAGAGATAGTGAGGGTTGTAGGGGATTACAGAGATAGGGAGGGTTGTAGGAGATTACAGAGATAGGGAGGGTTGTAGGAGATTACAGAGATAGGGAGGGTTGTAGGAGATTACAGAGATAGGGAGCATTGTAGGAGATTATAGAGATAGTGTGGGTTGTAGGAGATTACAGAGATAGTGTGGGTTGTAGGAGATTACGGAGTTAGGGAGGGTTGTAGGGGATTACAGAGATACTGAGGATTGTAGGAGATTACGCAGATAGTGAGGGTTGTTGGGGATTACAGAGATAGTGAGGGTTGTAGGAGATTACAGAGATAATGAGGGTTGTAGGAGATTACCGAGATAGGGAGCGTTGTAGGGGATTACAGAGATAGTGAGGGTTGTAGGAGATTACAGAGAGAGGGAAGGTTGTAGGAAATTACAGAGATAGTGAGGGTTGCAGGGATTACAGAGTTAGTGACGGTTGAAGGAGATTACAGAGATAGTGTGGGTTGTAGGAGATTACGGAGTTAGGGAGGGTTGTAGGGGATTACAGAGATACTGAGGATTGTAGTAGATTACGCAGATAGTGAGGGTTGTAGGGGATTACAGAGATAGTGAGGGTTGTAGGGTACTATAGAGATAGTGAGCGTTGTAGGATATTACAGAGATAGGGAGGGTTGTAGGAGATTACAGAGATAGCGAGGGTTGTAGGAGATTACAGAGATCGGGAGGGATGTAGGAGATTACCGAGATAGGGAGCGTTGTAGGGGATTACAGAGATATTGAGGGTTGTAGGAGATTACAGAGATAGTGAGGGTTGTAGGAAATTACAGAGTTAGGGAGGGTTGTAGGAGATTACAGAGATTGGGAGGTTTGTAGGAGATTACAGGGATAGCAAGGGTTGTAGGAGATTACAGAGATAGGGATGGTTGTAGGAGACTACCGAGATAGGGAGCGTTGTAGGGGATTACAGAGATATTGAGGGTTGTAGGAGATTACAGAGATAATGAGGGTTGTAGGAGATTACCGAGATAGGGAGCATTGTAGGGGATTACAGAGATATTGAGGGTTGTAGGAAATTAGAGAGATAGTGAGGGTTGCAGGGATTACAGAGTTAGTGAGGGTTGAAGGAGATTACAGAGATAGTGTGGGTTGTAGGAGATTACGGAGTTAGGGAGGGTTGTAGGGGATTACAGAGATGCTGAGGATTGTAGGAGATTACGCAGATAGTGAGTGTTGTTGGGGATTACAGAGATAGTGAGGGTTGTAGGGGATTACAGAGATAGGGAGGGTTGTAGGAGATTACAGAGATAGTGAGGGTTGTACCTGATTACGGAGCTAGTGAGGGTTGTAGGAGATTACAGAGATAGAGAGCGTTGTAGGAGATTACAGACATAGGGAGGGTTGTAGGAGATTACAGAGATAGGGAGGGTTGTAGGAGATTACAGAGATAGGGAGCGTTGTAGGAGATTATAGAGATAGTGTGGGTTGTAGGAGATTACAGAGATAGTGAGGGGTGTTGGGAATTACAAAGATATGGAGGGTTCGAGGAGATTACACAGATAGTGAGGGTTGCAGGGGATTAAAGAAATAGTGAGGACTGTAGGAGATTACAGAGATCGGGAGGGTTGTAGGGGATTACAGAGAGAGTGAGGGTTCTTAGAGATTACAGAGATAGTGAGGGTTGTTGGAGATTACAGAGATAGGGAGGGTTGTCGGAGATTGCAGAGATAGTGAGGGTTGTAGGATATTACAGAGATTGTGAGTGTTGTAGGAGATTACCGAGATAGGCAGGGTTGTAGGGTATGGCAGAGATAGTGAGGGTTGTAGGAGATTACAGAGATAGTGAGGGTTGTAGGGGATTACAGAGATAGTGAGGGTTGTAGGTGATGACAGAGCTAGGGAGGGTTGTAGGGGATTACAGAGATAGTGAGTGTTGTAGGGGATTACAGAGATAGTTAGGGTTAATAAGAACATAAGAACTAGGAGCAGGAGTAGGCCATCTGGCCCCTCGAGCCTGCTCCGCCATTCAATGAGATCATGGCTGATCTTTTGTGGACTCAGCTCCACTTTCCGGCCCGAACACTTTAACCCTTAATCCCTTTTTTCTTCAAAAAACTATCTACCTTTACCTTAAAAACATTTTGTGATCGAGCCTCAACTGCTTCACTGGGCAAGGAATTCCATAGATTCACAACCCTTTGGGTGAAGAAGTTCCTCCTATACTCAGTCATAAATCTACTTCCCCTTATTTTGAGGCTATGCCCCCTAGTTCTACTTTCACCCGCCAGTGGAAACAACATGCCTGCATTTATCCTATCTATTCCCTTCATAATATTAAATGTTTCTATAAGATCCCCCCTCCTCCTTCTAAATTCTACTCAACCTCTCCTCGTAATCCAACCCCTTCAACTCTGGGATTAACCTCGTGAATCTCCTCTGCACACCCTCCAGTGCCAGCACGTCCTTTCTCAAGTAAGGAGACCAAAACTGAACACAATACTCCAGGTGTGGCCCCACTAACACCTTATACAATTGCAGCATAACCTCCCTAGTCTTAAACTCCATCCCTCTAGCAATGAAGGACAAAATTCCATTTGCCTACTTAATCACCTGTTGCACCTGTCAACCAACCTTCTGTGACTCATGCACTAGCACACTCCAAATCATCTATGTAGATTGTGAACAATTGTGTGCCCAACACGGATCCCTGAGGGACACCACTAGCTACTGATCGCCAACCAGAGAAGCACCCATTAATCCCCACTCTTTGCTTTCTATTAATTAACCTATCCTCTATCCATGCTACTACTTTACCCTTAATGTCATGCATCTTTATCTTATGCAGCAGCCTTTTGTGTGGCACCTTGTCAAAAGCTTCCTGGAAATCCAGATATACCACATCCATTGGGGGGGAGGGTGAACAGCCAGCTGTCGTGGTGCACATAGGCACCAACGATATAGGTAAAAAACGGGATGAGGTCCTACCAGCGGAATTCAGGGAGTTAGGAGTTAAACTAAAAAGTAGGACCTCAAAGGTAGTAATCTCAGGATTGCTACCAGTGCCACGATCTAGTCAGAGTAGGAATGTCAGGATAGATAGGATGAATGTGTGGCTCGAGAGATGGTGCAAGAGGGAGGGATTCAAATTCCTGGGGCATTGGGACCGGTTCTGGGGGAGGTGGGACCAGTACAAACCGGACGGTCTGCACCTGGGCAAGACTGGAACCGATGTCCTAGGGGGGGGGTGTTTTCTAGAGCTGTTGGGGAGGGTTTAAACTAATGTGGCAGGGGGATGGGAACCGATGCAGGAAGTTGGAAGGTAGTAAAACAGGGACAGAAGCAAAAGGAAGTAAGGGGAAAAGTGCAAGGCAGAGAAGACATAGTCAAAAATCTAAAAGGGCGACAGTACAAGGTACAGTGACTGAGGGGAGCTCAGTGAATAGGCCCAGTAATAACAAAAGGAATAAAACTGGAGATGTTAAGATTCAAAACAGAGGTAAAAAAAACCAACATAAGTGTACTTTACCTGAATGCTCGTAGTATTCGGAATAAAGTAAATGAGTTGATGGCACAAATCATCGTAAATGACTATGATTTAGTGGCCATTACTGAAACATGGTTAAAGGATCGTCACGACTGGGAGTTAAATATCCAAGGGTATCAAACTATTCGGAAGAACAGAGTGGATGGTAAGGGAGGTGGTGTTGCTCTGTTATTTAAGGATGACATCCGGGCAATAGTAAGGGATGACATCGGTGCTATGGAGGATAAGGTTGAATCCATTTGGGTGGAAATCAGGAATAGTAAGGCGAAAAAGTCACTGATAGGAGTAGTCTATCGGCCACCAAATAATAACGATATGGTGGGGCAGGCAATAAACAAAGAAATAACTGATGCATGTAGAAATGGTACAGCAGTTATCATGGGGGATTTTAATCTACATGTCGATTTGTTTAACCAGGTCGGTCAAGGCAACCTTGAGAAGGAGTTTATAGAATGTATCCGCGATAGTTTTCTACAACAGTGTCTAATGGAACCTACGAGGGAACAAGCAGTCCTAGATCTTGTCCTGTGTAATGAGACAGGATTGATTCATGATCTCATAGTTAGGGATCCTCTCGGAAGGAGCGATCACAATGTGGTGGAATTTAAAATACAGATGGAGGGTGAGAAAGTAAAATCAAATATTAGTGTTTTGTGTTTAAACAAAGGAGATTACAAGGGGATGAGAGAAGAACTAGCTAAGGTAGACTGGGAGCTAAGAATTTATGGTGGAACAGTTGAGGAACAGTGGAGAACCTTCCAAGCAATTTTTCACAGTGCTCAGCAACAGTAGTGAACTCGCCAACATTGAGGGCATTTAAAAATTTATTGGATAAGCATATGGATGATAAGGGCATAGTGTAGGTTAGATGGCCTTTAGTTTTTTTTTTCCATGTCGGTGCAACATCGAGGGCCGAAGGGCCTGTACTGCGCTGTATCGTTCTATGTTCTATGTTCTATGTTTATACCAACAAAAAGGAAGGACGGAAGAAAGAGGGAAAATCGACCGTGGACATCTGAGGAAATAAGGGAGAGTATCTTAAATTGAAGGAAAAAGCATATAAAGTGGCAAAGATTGCTGGGAGATTAGAGGACTGGGAAATCTTTAAGGGGCAACAGAAAGCTACTAAAAAAGCTATAAAGAAGAGTAAGATAGAGCATGAGAGTAAACTTGCTCAGAATATAAAAACAGACAGTAAATGTTTTTACAAATATATAAGACAAAAAAGAGTGGCTAAGGTAAATATTGGTCCTTTAGAGGATGAGAAGGGAGTTTTAATAATGGGAAATGAGGAAATGGCTGAGGAAATGAACAGATTTTTTGGGTCGGTCTTCACTGTGGAAGACACAAATAACATGCCAGCGACTGATAGAAATGAGGCTATGACAGGTGAGGATCTTGAGAGGATTGTTATCACTAAGGAGGGAGTGATGGGCAAGCTAATGGGGCTAAAGGTAGACAAGTCTCCTGGCCCTGATGGAATGCATCCCAGAGTGCTAAAAGAGATGGCTAGGGAAATTGCAGATGCACTAGTGATAATTTACCGAAATTCACTAGACTCTGGGGTGGTCCCGGTGGATTGGAAATTAGCAAACGTGACGCCACTGTTTAAAAAAGGAGGTAGGCAGAAAGCAGGAAATTATAGGCCATTGAGCTTAACTTCGGTAGTAGGGAAGATGCTGGAATCTATCATCAAGGAAGAAATTGCGAGGCATCTGGATAGAAATTGTCCCATTGGGCAGACGCAGCATGGGTTCGTAAAGGGCAGGTTATGCCTAACTAATTTAGTGGAATTTTTTGAGGACATTACCAGTGCAGTAGATAACGGGGAGCCGATGGATGTGGTATATCTGGATTTCCAGAAAGCCTTTGACAAGGTGCCACACAAAAGGTTGCTGCATAAGATAAAGATGCATAGCATTAAGGGTAAAGTAGTAGCATGGATAGAGGATTGGTTAATTAATAGAAAGCAAAGAGTTGGGATGAATGGGTGTTTCTCTGGTTGGCAATCAGTAGCTAGTGGTGTCCCTCAGGGATCCGTGTTGGGCCCACAATTGTTCACAATTTACATAGATGATTTGGAGTTGGGGACCAAGGACAATGTGTCCAAGTTTGCAGATGACACTTCGATGAGTGGTAAAGCGAAAAGTGCAGAGGATACTGGAAGTCTGCAGAGGGATTTGGATAGGTTAAGTGAATGGGCTAGGGTCTGGCAGATGGAATACAATGTTGACAAATGTGAGGTTATCCATTTTGGTAGGAATAACAGCAAACGGGATTATTATTTAAACGATAAAATATTAAAGCATGCCGCTGTTCAGAGAGACTTGGGTGTGCTAGTGCATGAGTCACAGAAGGTTGGTTTACAAGTGCAACAGGTGATTAAGAAGGCAAATGGAATTTTTTCCTTCATTGCTAGAGGGATGGAGTTTAAGACTAGGGAGGTTATGTTGCAATTGTATAAGGTGTTAATGCGGCCACACCTGGAGTATTGTGTTCAGTTTTGGTCTCCTTACTTGAGAAAGGACGTACTGGCGCTGAAGGGTGTGCAGAGGAGATTCACTAGGTTAATCCCAGAGCTGAAGGGGTTGGATTATGAGGAGAGGTTGAGTAGACTGGAACTGTACTCGTTGGAATTTAGAAGGATGAGGGGGGATCTTATAGAAACCTTTAAAATTATGAAGGGAATAGATAGGATAGATGCGGGCAGGTTGTTTCCACTGGCGGGTGACACCAGAACTAGGGGACATAGCCTCAAAATCAGGGGAAGTAGATTTAGGACTGAGTTTAGGAGGAACTTCTTCACCCAAAGGGTTGTGAATCTATGGAAGCAGTTGAGGCTCCTTCATTACATGTTTTTAAGGTAAAGATAGATAGTTTTTTGAAGAATAAAGGGATTAAGGGTTATGGTGTTCGGGCCGGAAAGTGGAGCTGAGTCCACAAAAGATCAGCCATGATCTCATTGAATGGCGGAGCAGGCTCGAGGGGCCAGATGGCCTACTCCTGCTCCTAGTTCTTATGTTCTTATGTTCTTATGTTTGCTAATTTCCAATCCACCGGGACCACCCCAGAGTCTAGTGAATTTTGGTAAATCATCACTAGTGCATCTGCAATTTCCCTAGCCATCTCTTTTAGCCATCCATCTGGGATGCATTCCATCAGGGCCAGGAGACTTGTCTACCTTAAGCCCCATTAGCTTGCCCATCACTACCTCCTTAGTGATAACAATCCTCTCAAGGTCATCACCTGTCGTAGCCTCATTTCTATCTGTCACTGGCATGTTATTTGTGTCTTCCACTGTGAAGATCGACCCAAAAAACCTGTTCAGTTCCTCAGCCATTTCCTCATCTCCCATTATTAAAACTCCCTTCTCAGGTTGTAGGAGATTACAGATATAGTGAGGGCTGTAGGAGATTACAGAGATAGTGAGGTTTGTAGTAGATTACAGATATAGTGAGGGTTGTAGGGGATTACAGAGATAGTGAGGGTTGTAGGAGATTACAGAGATAGTGAGGTTTGTAGGAGATTACAGATATAGTGAGGGTTGTAGGAGATTACAGAGCTAGGGAGGGTTGTAGGGGATTACAGAGATAGTGAGGGTTGTAGGGGATTACAGAGATAGTGAGGGTTGTAGGAGATTACAGATATAGTGAGGGTTGTAGGGGATTACAGAGATACTGAGGGTTGTAGGAGATTACAGAGATAGTGAGGTTTGTAGGAGATTACAGATATAGTGAGGGTTGTAGGAGATTACAGAGAAAGTGAGGGTTGTAGGAGATTACAGAGATAGTGAGGGTTGTAGGGGATTACAGATATAGTGAGGATTCTAGGAGTTTACAGATTTAGGGAAGGGTTGTAAGTGGGGAGAACCTTTTTTGGGTTGTAGGGATTGGAGGAAGTTACAGAGATAGGGAGGGTTGTAGGTCTGGAGGAGGTTACAAAGACAGTGAGGGTCGTAGGTCTGGAGGAGGTTACAAAGACAGGGAGGGTTGTAGGTCTGGAGGAGGTTACAAAGACAGGGAGGGTTGTAGGTCTGGAGGAGGTTACAAAGACAGGGAGGGTTGTAGCTCTGGAGGAGGTTACAAAGACAGGAAGGGCTGTCAGGTTGGAGGAGGTTACAAAGACAGGGAGGGTTGTAGGTCCGGAGGAGGTTACAAAGCCAGGGAGGTTTGTAGGTCTGGAGGAGGTTCCAAAGACAGGGAGGGTTGTTAGGTTGGAGGAGGTTATAAAGATCAGGAGGGTTATGGATCTGGAGGATGTTACAGAGATGAGGGGGGAGGGGCATCTGCATTGAGCTGGTTGCAATTACAGAGGTAGGAAATGAGATGAGGCTACAGAACGATTGGAAAACAGGAATGAGAATTTTCAAATCACCTGTTGATACTTTTCTCTGTGGTAAAGTAAAAGTCTTCTATAACAGACCCGTGATCCTATACACCCCTGACTGCGATATTGGTGCTATCGGCATTACTCTATTGTGTCAGCAATGAACTTTGCACCCTGGCAACATGAGGAACAATGTTGCCATAAAGTGTTCGACTAAGATCATTAACAAATTTAACTGTGGGAATTTTTATTCCCTTGTAAAGGAGAGGGATGCTAACAAACCGAGTGTACAACATAGTCTTAAAATTTGAATCGAGTTGTTCAGGGGAAAATTGGGAGGTATTTTTTCCCATGTAAAGGGTAACTGGAAGTGGGAAACCTGGAGTTTCGTCCTCAAAAAGCTCCGGAATGCAGGGGGACTGTTGGCACTGCCAATCCTGAGGTTGATGTTGAGGTAAGAGTTGTGAGGAGGTAAAGTTGGTTCTACGGGGTTGAGGTGAGGGTCAGCAGTGATCCAGTATCAGGAGGGGGCAGACCCAGGAACAAAGAACAAAGAACAATACAGCTCAGGAACAGGCCCTTCGGCCCTCCAAGCCTGCGCTGATCACGGATCCTATCTAGACCAACCGCCTGTATTCTTCTATACCCCGCCTGTTCATGTGCCTGTCCAGAGGAGCTTCGAATGGCCTCTTGATTCTCCTTGTAGTCCCATGTTCCACTTTAGTCGCAGGACACAAAGTTCCCTTTGGGATCATGTCACCATCTGGGATGGCCACTTTCAGCATATAAAATGGACACTGTAACATCCTCCAGGTCCAATTCAGCTAACAGCACGTCTTTCGGGACTTGTGGGAGGATACCGGAGCACCCGGAGGAAACCCAGGCACGCACGGGAAGAACGTGCAGACTCCGCACAGACAGTGACCCAAGTTGGGAATCGAACCTGGGACCCTGACGCTGTGAAGCAATAGTGCTGACTACTGTGCTACCGTGCCGTGGTAGTGTAAAAAAGGCTGTCGAACGGTGGAAGGCCGTGTTTGAAGTGCCCACTGACGGGATGATTCCAGTCTGCACTGGAGAGAGGCCTTACGGGGTCTCATAATCACTTCAGGGGAGGTAGATAGGTTCTCCACATAAGAACATAGGAACTAGGAGCAGGAGTAGGCCATCTGGCCCCTCGGGCCTGCTCCGCCATTCAATGAGATCATGGCTGATCTTTTGTGGACTCAGCTCCACTTTCCGGCCCGAACACCATAACCCTTAATCCCTTTATTCTTCAAAAAACTATCTATCTTTATCTTAAAAACATTTAATGAAGGAGCCTCAACTGCTTCACTGGGCAAGGGATTCCATAGATTCACAACCCTTTGGGTGAAGAAGTTCCTCCTAAACTCAGTCCTAAATCTACTTCCCCTTATTTTGAGGCTATGCCCCCTAGTTCTGCTTTCACCCACCAATGGAAACAACCTGCCCGTATCTATCCTATCTATTCCCTTCATAATTTTATACGTTTCTATAAGATCCCCCCCCTCATTCTTCTAAATTCCAACGAGTACAGTCCCAGTCTACTCAACCTCTCCTCGTGACCCAACCCCTTCAGCTCTTATTATCGGGGGTAAATGGGATTGTGGAATTCGAAATCCAAACAGATCGGCCATGATCTTATTGAATGGCAGGTCCTGCTTGAGGGGCCGAATGGCTTACTTCTGCTCCTATTTCGTACGTCGATGAGGACTTTTTTGTTCTCTAACAGGGCGGTTAGTCTGTGTAATACTCTTCCGCAGCGAGTGGCCGAGGCCGGGGTGCTGAAGATTTTTAAAGCAGCGTTAGGTAGATTCTTGACCAACAAGGGGTTCAAAGGTTAAAAGGCGGCAGACCGGGAATGTGGGGCTGGGACCCCAGTAAGGTCGGCCGCGAGCGAATTGATCGGCAGAGTAGGCTCGAGGGGCCGAAAGGCCCGCTCCTGCTCCTAATTTGTATGTGCGCGCGTGAGATATCTCCTGGGGGGGAGGGGCAGTACTTCAGCTGAATGCGCCAATTGGGGGACAGTACCTCTGATACTGTAGCACTCCTTCAGTCCTGCACTGGGAGTGTCAGCCAGATTTACTTGGGCCTGATTACTTCATCAGGGCGCAATCTTCATCTTGCGCGAAGGACCCCCGCTGTCCACAGATGAGGTGTCCTTGCTGCCTGCGCAGAAGGTGAGATTAAAACTCCAGGGAGAAGCGCGTTAAGTGATACCGGCCTTTTGTAACTACCCACCTGCCCCCACATCCAGAGACGCCAACTCTCCGGGGGTTTGCCCAGGAGTCTTCAGGAATTCAAGATTTATCTGCAGGCCATTGCTGTTACTACCGACAAAAATCAGAAAGGCACCAAACAAATTTGCGTGTCTTTATTTCCAATTTATTTATTTTTGAACGTTTTCTGTTTGCGAGCCATAAAAATATTGGCGACGGAGAGATGACGAACAGTCAGAAATCGTCCAATTTGACAACCACGGGGCTGTTAGTTTTCAAAATGGCCGTTGAGGAAGGAAACACGACTAGGACAACCGTGTAGGACGGCCAATCACCTGAGCTTGTGGGGGACAGATGTTTGGAGTTCGCATAATGAAACCTCCCGTCAGAATTGGCAATCGATTGTCTTTTACGAGGTGGGGCCTGCACTCATTGGAGTTTAGAAGAATGTGAGGTGATCGCTTTGAAACATGAGATCCTGAGGGGGTCTCGGCAGGTTGGATGTTGGGAGGATGGTTCCCCTTGAGGGGGAATCTGGAACTGACGGAGTCGCAGTTTAAAAATAAGGGAGCTCCCATTTATGACTTCGAGGAGGAATTTCTTCCGACAGAGGGTGGTGAATCTTTGGGATTCTTTTCCACAGAGTGCAGTGGGGGGGGGGGGGGGGGGGGGGGGGGGGGGCTGGGGGGACTGGGTCACTGAACGTACTCCAGGCTGCGTTTGACGGATTACTGATCGACAAGGGAGTCAAGGGTTTTCAAGGGAGGGCCCGTCTATCGTATTCAGTTTGATGCAAAGGCACTTCTAGCTCAGTTCAGTTGGATAGACACCTGGTTCGCGATGCAGAGTGAGACTAACAGCGTGGGTTCGATTCCCATACCAGCGAGGTTGTTCATGAAGGCCCAGCCTTGTCCACCTGGCCTCACCTGAGGGTTGGTGATCCTCAGATTAAATCGCCACCAGTCAACTCTCCCACTAGGGTCAACCGGGACTATGGTGACTTTACCTTGCCCAATCATTCCATGCTATTCCCCTGTCAGGTGTAATTTAAGTTAATTTTACATGAATGACATTACATTCTGGAGATAAAGCCGTGTCTTGGCTCACCTTTACAACGCTCATTGCTCTCAATGTACCGGCAAGTCCATAAAGATTGCTAATAATAGCTCAGGGGGGAAAGGTTGAACTCTCAAATCAAGGACGCTGAATGTATTTTCTTCCTTTCTTGAGATAACGTTTGTGTTTATAGCGAGGTCAAAAAATCACGAAGATTGAACCAGATTGGTCAGCCTCCAGATCATTACAACGAGCGGCTGGGAGGGTGGGCTGAGAATAATATTGGTCACTAAATTAACTCCCAGCTCCTCAGAGATTGAGAAGAGGCACCCCGAGAACCCCCCTCCCCCCCGCCTTCCACTGCCTGTTCTCTCTCGTTCCACGCATGCGCAGACTATGCGGGCCGTTCCCCGCCGGCTGGAGCTGCAGGGACAACTCCGGCGGCAACCCCAGCCCCTTAGAAAGGTAGGAATTCCTCACTTTCGGGGGCCGTTGGCGGCGGAGTCATTGGCGCCGGCATGGGGACGTCGCTTCATTATTGAACAATCCCGCCCATGGGAACAGCACCACCTGGAGGTCGTAGTTTCAGGATACGGGGTGGCAGATTTAAAACAGAGGAGAAATTACGGGTGAAGTTCTCCGCTCCCGCGATAAATCGGGAAGGCCGTCGTGAACTCGGCCGAGTTTCACGACGGCCTCGGAGGCCGCTCCTCGCACCTTATTCACCCCCACCCGGGGGCTAGGAGCGGCGCTCCGTAACTCTTGGCCGCCGGGCCTTGATGTTTGCGTCAAGGCGGCGCGCCGAGAATGACGCGACGGCGGCGCCTATGTGAAATCAGCTGCGCATGCGCAGGTTGGGCAGCTCCAACCCACGCATGCGCGGCTGATGTCACGACGGCTGACGGCTCCAACCCGCGCATGCGCGGTTGCCGTCTTCCCCTCCGCTGCCCCGCAAGATGTGGCGGCTTGATCGTGCGGGGCGGCAGAGGGGAATCCAGAAGCCACAAACCAGCATTTGCCGCCCATGTTCACGACGGCAGCGACCAGGTGTGGTTGCCGCCGTCGTGAACCGGTCGGGAACGGCAGGCCGCTCGGCCCATCCGGACCGGAGAACCCCCCTCTTCTTCCCAGCAGGGGGTGGGAGAATCGAGGGGGGCACCAGGGGGGCGTGTCGTGAGTCGCCCGGCCCTCCCGCGATTCTCCCACCCGGCGTGGGGAGCGGAGAATTCCTCCCTACTTTGGCAATGGATTGAAGGGTTGTAGAGAAAGGGCGGGACAGTGGAATGGAGGTCACGATGTGATCAGCCACTCACCATCCTGATTAGGAAATCTATTGGCCGCTCCCTCACTGTCGCTGGGTCAAACTCCCTCCCTCACAGCACTGGGGGTGTACCTACACCACAGGGACTGCAGTGGCTCAAGAAGATGGCTCACCACCACCTTCTCAAGGGGCAATTAGGGATGGACAATAAAGGCTGGCCTAGCCAGCGAAGCCCGCATCCCGGTGAGTGAATAAAATAAAAGTGCAACCGGACAAAATGCGACATAAATTAGGAATGTTGACTGAAGCCTTGGCTCAGGATTGTTGTCACATTAAGAGCTTAGAACCCTTCCGAGCTCCGGGAAGGAAAGAAGCAGTAAAGCGGGGAAATGGCGGTTCAGCGGGATGTGATTCCGGAATTTTCCTGAGCAGCTGCCTACCCGCGGACGGGATTTTTAAAAAACATGTCAGAATTCTGCTGACGCCCTTGTCTATCTGTCGAATCATGATGAGTGACTTCTTGATTCCTGTGGTAGCTAGGGGTCTCGGCATGGTGACGGATCCTCGTGACTCAGTTAGGCCCATTCCCACCCCCTCCACTTCTGACCTGGATCCTCTGGCTATTGGCCGGGGGGGGGTGATTAGGGGGGAGGGGTGTCGAGGTCAAGGGGTCACAGTCTCAGGAAACGGGGGTCGGCCATTTTGGACTGAGATGGGGAGAAACCCCTTCAGTCAGATTGGGTCCACATTCGATTGGAGGAAGGCCGATCTCCTCGCTCCCGTCTTGTGGATAGTGGGTGGAGCGAGCGTGAAAGTTCCAGGAGATTCAGGATCTGCTTCTTGTGGGATCTCCGGCTGCGTCCAGGCTCCCGGTTTCAAACGGCGGGAATTACGTCGTCCGATCGGACGTGTCCGTGGAAGGGGAGGGAGGTGGGGCGCGTTAACTAACAATCCTGCCAATGATTTCCTCTTAAACCCGCCGGGCTTTTTAGTCGGAGAGTCTGGCCGGGGGGGGGGGGGGGGGGGGGGGAGCACTGAATCCTGACGGATCGATCCCGCTCAGGGAAGCACCACCGGGTCCAGCTTACCGCTGCCGACTCTTTGATTTGAAGCAGTTTTTCAATTGTTCCTTCCTCCTTCCCCGACACCCTGTAAATCTCTCCTCTCCTGAGAGCCGCTGATTAAAATCCCCCCCCCGTGCAAGAGTTTGGTTCCACCCTATCCAAAGGGCCTTCCCTCTTTTGTCCCCCCTCTCCCTCCCCTACCCTACCCTGCTTTCTCAGTGTTATGGTGAAGGGCGTTCGACCTCATAGAATTTACAGTGCAGAAGGAGGCCATTCGGCCCATCGAGTCTGCACCGGCTCTTGGAAAGAACACCCTACCCAAGCCCACACCTCCACCCTATCCCCATAACCCAGTAACCCCACCAAACACTAAGGGCAATTTAGGACACTAAGGACAATTTATCATGGCCAATCCACCTAACCTGCACATCTTTGGACTGTGGGAGGAAACCGGAGCACCCGGAGGAAACCCACGCACACACGGGGAGGACGTGCAGACTCCACACAGACAGTGACCCAAGCCAGAATCGAACCTGGGACCCTGGAGCTGTGAAGCGATTGTGCTATCCACAATGCTACCATGCTGCCCCTTACTGACCCATGCTGACCTGAAGCGTTAACACTGTTCCCTCTCCACGACCTCTGCCAAACCTGCTGAGGATTTCCGTCATTTTCCGTCTTTATTTTTGGCTGACCTTTCTTTATCCTTTCACGGGATGTGGGCGTCGCTGGGCCAGCATTTGTTGCCCATCCCTAATTGCCCTTGAACTGGAGCCGTTTGCTCGTCCATTTCCGAGGGGCAGTTAAGAGTCGACCACATTGCTGTGGGTCTGGAGTCACGTGTAGGCCAGACCGGGTAAGGACGGCAGATTTCCTTCCCTGAAGCACATTAGTGAACCAGATGGGGTTTTACGACAACCGATGGTTATTATCATGATCACCATTACTGAGACTAATAAAGAACAAAGAAAGTACAGGACAGGAACAGGCCCTTCAAGCCTACGCCAATCATGCTTCCCGTCTAAATTAAAATCTTCTACACTTCCTGGGTCCATATCCCTCTATTCCCATCCTCTTCATGTATTTGTCAAAATGCCCCTTAAATGTCACTATCGTCCCTGCTTCCACCACCTCCTCCGGCAGCGAGTTCCAGACACCCACTAGCCTCTGTGTAAAAAACTTGCCTCGTACATCTCCTCGAAACCTTGCCCCTGGCACCAACCTATGCCACCTAGCAATTGACCCCTCTACCCTGGGAAAAAGCCTCTGACTATCCACTCTGTCTATGCCCCTCATAATTTTGTAGACCTCTATCAGGTCGCCCCTCAACCTCCGTTGTTCCAGTGAGAACAAACCAAGTTTATTCAGCCTCTCATCATAACTACTGCCCTCCATACCAGGCAACATCCTGGTAAATCTCTTCTGCACCCTCTCTAAATCCTCCACATCCTTCTGGTAGTGTGGTGACCAGAATTGAACACTATACTCCAAGTGTGGCCTAACTAAGGTTCTATACAGCTGCAACATGACTTGCCAATTCTTATACTCAATGCCCCGGCCAATGAAGGCAAGCACGCCGTATGCCTTCTTGACTACCTTCTCCACCTGAGTTGCCCCTTTCAGTGACCTGTGGACCTGCACACCTAGATCTCTCTGACTTTCAATACTCTTGAGGGTTCTACCATTCACTGTATATTCCCTACCTGCATTAGACCTTCCAAAATGCATTACCTCACATTTGTCCGGATTAAACTCCATCTGCCATCTCTTCGCCAAGTCTCCAAACGATCTAAATCCTGCTGTATCCTCTGACAGTCCTCATCGCTATCTGCAATTCCACCAACCTTTGTGTCGTCTGCAAACTTACTAATCAGACCAGTTACATTTTCATCCAAATCATTTATATATACTACGAACAGCAAAGGTCCCAGCACTGATCCCTGCGGAACACCACTAGTCACAGCCCTCCAATCAGAAAAGCACCCTTCCATTGCTACTCTCTGCCTTCTATGACCGAGCCAGTTCTGTATCCATCTTGCCAGCTCACCTCTGATCCCGTGTGAACTCACCTTTTGTAATGCTATAATTCCAGATTTTATTTATTGAATCTAAGTTCTACCAGTTACTGTGATAGGATTTGAACCGGTGACTCCAGAGCGTTAACCTCGGCCTCTGGATTGCTAATCTGGTGACAGATTATTCCCAGCTAACGCTCCTGTGAAGAACATAAAAGAACAGCAAAAATGGATCAGGAAAAGGCCATTCGGCCCTTCGAGTCTGCTCCTCCATTCATCATGATCATGGCTAAGGGATGTCGTTACTACGTTGACGGTGCTACATAAGTGCAGATTGCTGAGGTTCCCCACCAGGCCGCTGAGGTTGCTTTCAGAACCAAACTTCTTCCCACCGCATCAGGGTCCTTCCTCTGACCCTGTGAGTGCAGGGGTGGGTAATCCACCCATGGAGACAGGCCCGATACCCTCAACAGTGCCTTCCATCGCCACTTGAAGGGAAATCAGGCAGCCGTAAGTATAGGATAGTCACTCTTAAACCCAGCAGGAAATTGAGGAGAAACTCCACTGTCACGATATGCAGACATGCAGATAATGGTTTAAAGACAGGCACAGACAGGCAGCTAATGAACACAGAGAACAGGACATGACCAATGAGCAGGCAGGACACTCAGGGGTGGGATCTGACTATAAAAGGCACGAGACACTCACACTCCGCCTCTTTCCACTGATAAACATCTACAGAGTGAGTCAGGGTGTATGTACAGCATCACACCTCCAGCACGTGGCTAAGAGCTAGTCTGGTTCAGTCAGACAGAGTAACCACACTTAGGTTAGCAGAGAGTCGAACTCATCGGGAACTGTGCCAACTGTGTGACAGGTTCAATAAATCTGATTGAACTAACATCAAGGTCTGGAGTACCTTTTGGTTAAAGCTGCATCCATTTACAGCCAGTGTTATCCCAGAGTACATAACACAACATCCACCACTCAACGAGAGGCCAGAATGTAGAGTTCACCATGGGGCAGCATGGCGGCACAGTGGTTAGCACTGTTGCCTCACAGCGCCAGGGGCCTGGGTGCAATTTTGACTTTTGGTGACTGTGTGGAGTTTGCACTTTCTCCCTGTGTCTGTGGGGGTATCCTCCGGGCGCTCCGGTTTCCTCCCACAAGTCCCGGAAGACGTGCAGGTTAGGTGGGTTGGCCGTGATAAATATGGGGATAGGGCAGGGGAGTGGGCCTGGGTTGGTTGCTCTTTCGGAGGGTCAGTGCAGAATCGATGGGCCGAATGTCCGGATTCACTGATTCTATGAACTGAGTGTGGCCACAGCGAGGCGGTTGAGGTGAATAATGTTTCGGGAGAAGGCTGGATGAGGACACGAGAAAGCAGTGGGAGGGTTTTCCTCCTCCGAGGAGTGTCTGAGCTCCAATCGCAACAATTCTCAAGTTCTCCCGGCCACCCTGCCGCACTCCATCACATCAGTCCGGTCCTCAGTGAATGGCGGAGCGGACACGAGCACGTCAACTCCAAGGTCTGACCACCTTAGGGTCGCCCTAACTAAACAAAACTGCCTGAGGAGGAGTCAGACCGACTGGCTAACTCTGCTTCTCTCTCCACAGACGCTGCCAGGAATGGCGGCCCTATCCGGGGGAGTTTGAGAACAGATTTATATTCTCTTTAAGGTTTGAATTGCGGACAGGAAGGTGAGAGAGGGCAGGAGGAGAAAGGGTAATGCTGCCACCTGCTGGTTCTTACCATTCATGGCAATCTGATTGAAAGTGCACAAGACGTACCAGCCTCCCTGGACAGACGCCGGAATGTGGCGACTAGGGGCTTTTCACAGTAACTTCATTGAAGCCTACTCGTGACAATAAGCGATTTTCATTTCATTTTTTCATGGAGTTCACCCCTTCGATCGGGAGGAGCAGCAAATCCCTTGAGACCAAGTTTAGAGCTCAGGCAGATCTCAGGGAGATGCGGGAATTGCTTCAATCTGTCCCTGGCAGGGCAACGGAAATTAGGTCACGAGGTCTATAAAAGCAATGTACGAGACCTGGGAACAGAAGCAGGCCATTCGGCCCATCGAGCCTGCTCCGCCATTCAATGTGATTATGGCTGATCTGATGTGATAATCCTCAACACAACTTTCCTGTCTTATCCCCATAACCTTTGTTTACCTTACCGACTAAGCTTATATTAGCTTAGCCCTTTTGACGTGATATCGAGACGGGGGCGGAGATGCGAGTTATTCCTGCTGCAGCGGCCAAAGAGAAGCCATACCATGGGTGGGATTCACCGTTAGCCAAGGCCAAAATCAGGGAAGGCGACTGGGCGAAGAATCGGTTTCGGACGGCAGAATCGCGGAGGGCGCCGATTTGACAGCAAATCGCGATTCTCCATCAACTCGATAGAGGCGTCAATGCGTTCCGGAATGCACCTACAGTAAATGCCGTTTGCATATCATTGGCGGGCCCGATCCGGTATTCTCCGGGGTCTCCGCGATTCTCCGCCGCTGATGAGCCATGTTCCCGATGGCTGCTGAGGGAGAGAGAGAGGGGGTTACGGAAAGTACAACATCGCCATAGTTTGCTGACAGTTATGCTACTGGTTGGGGGGCTTCTGCCAGGGCCGGGGGGAGTAGTGGGGGGTGGGCAGGAGGTGGGCTGTGGGATCGGGGTGGATGGGCACGGAACACCATTGCCACAGCCGGCAGGGCAGCCATGCGGCTCTGCACACACACCGCTAACGGCCCACTGTGAACCTAGGGCCACGGATCGTCCAGGTGGCCCCCCCCCAGGACACCCCCTAGCTGCCCTCTGGCCCCAGCCGACACATCAGCAGAATGGACATCCTCCAGCTCGATCAGTGCCATCTAGTTGGCTGGGATGAGTGTGTGTGGGGAGTGTGTATGGGGAGTGTGGGTGGGGAGTGTGTGTGGGGAGTGTGTGTGGGGAGTGTGTGTGTGGGGAGTGTGTGTGTGGGGAGTGTGTGTGTGGGGAGTGTGTGTGTGGGGAGTGTGGGTGGGGAGTGTGTGTGGGGAGTGTGTATGGGGTATGTGTGGGCAGTGTGTGTGGGGAGTGTGTGTTTGGGGAGTGTGGGTGGGGAGTGTGTGTAGGGAGTGTGTGTGGGGAGTGTATGTGGGAAGTGCGTATAGGGAGTGTGTGTGGGGAGTGTGTGTGGGGAGTGTGTGTGGGGAGTGTGTGTGGGGAGCGTGTGTGGGGAGCGTGTGTGGAGAGCGTGGGTGGGGAGCGTGGGTGGGGAGCGTGGGTGGGGAGCGTGGGTGGGGAGCGTGTGTGGGGAGCGTGTGTGGGGAGCGTGTGTGGGGAGCGTGTGTGGGGAACGTGGGTGGGGAGCGTGGGTGGGGAGCGTGGGTGGGGAACGTGGGTGGGGAGTGTGGGCGGGGCGTGTGTGCGGGGAGTGTGTGTGGGGAGTGTGTGTGGGGAGTGTGGGTGGGGAGTGTGGGTGGGGAGTGTGGGTGGGGAGTGTGGGTGGGGAGTGTGGGTGGGGAGTGTGGGTAGGGAGGGTGTATGTGGAGTGTGGGTGGTGAGTGTGGGTGGTGAGTGTGTGTGGGGAGTGTGTGTGGAGAGTGTGTGTGGGGAGTGTGGGTGGGGAGTGTGGGTGGGGAGTGTGTGTGGGGAGTGTGGGTGGGGAGTGTGTGTGTACAGTGTGTGAGGGGAGTGTGGGTGGGGAGTGTGGGTGGGGAGTGTGTCTGGGGAGTGTGTCTGGGGAGTGTCGGTGGGGAGTGTGGGTGGGGAGTGTGGGTGGGGAGTGTGGGTGGGGAGTGTGGGTGGGGAGGGTGTGTGGGGTGTGTGGGGGGAGTGTGTGGGGGGAGTGTGTGTGGGGAGTGTGGGTGGGGAGTGTGTGTGGGGTGTGTGTGTGGGGAGTGTGTGTGGGGTGTGTGTGGGGTGTGTGTGGGGAGTGTGTGTGGGGAGTGTGGGTCGGGAGTGTGGGTGGGGAGTGTGGGTGAGGAGTGTGGGTGAGGAGTGTGGGTGAGGAGTGTGGGTGGGGAGTGTGGGTGGGGAGTGTGGGTGGGGAGTGAGTGTGGGTGAGGAGTGTGGGTGGGGAGTGTGGGTGGGGAGTGTGGGTGGGGAGTGTGGGTGGGGAGTGTGGGTGGGGAGTGTGTGTGGGGAGTGTGTGTGGGGAGTGTGGGTGGGGAGTGTGTGTGGGGAGTGTGTATGGGGTGTGTATGGGGAGTGTGGGTGGGGAGGGTGTGTGGGGAGTGTGGGTGGGGAGTGTGGGTGGGGAGGGTGGGTGGGGAGGGTGGGTGGGGAGTGTGTGTGGTGTGTGTGGGGAGTGTGGGTGGGGAGTGTGGGTGGGGAGAGTGTGTGGGGACTGTGGGTGGGGAGTGTGTGTGGGGCGTGTGTGTGGGGAGTGTGGGTGGGGAGTGTGGGTGGGGAGTGTGGGTGGGGAGTGTGTGTGGGGAGTGTGTGTGGGTGGGGAGTGTGTGGGTGGGGAGTGTGTGTGGGGAGTGTGGGTGGGGAGTGTGTGTGGGGAGTGTGTGTGGGGAGTGTGTGTGGGGAGTGTGGGTGGGGAGTGTGTGTGTACAGTGTGTGTGGGGAGTGTGGGTGGGGAGTGTGGGTGGGGAGTGTGGGTGGGGAGTGTGGGTGGGAAGTGTGGGTGGGGAGGGTGTGTGGGGTGTGTGTGGGGTGTGTGTGTGGGGAGTGTTTGTGGGGAGTGTGGGTGGGGAGTGTGTGTGAGGTGTGTGTGTGGGGAGTGTGTGTGTGGGGAGTGTGTGTGTGGGGAGTGTGTGTGTGGGGAGTGTGTGTGGGGAGTGTGTGTGGGGAGTGTGTGTGGGGAGTGTGGGTGGGGAGTGTGGGTGGGGAGTGTGGGTGGGGAGTGTGGGTGAGAAGTGTGGGTGGGGAGTGTGGGTGGGGAGTGTGTGTGTGGCGTGTGTGGGGGGTGTGTGGGGGGAGTGTGTGTGGGGTGTGTGTGTGGGGTGTCTGTGTGGGGAGTGTGTGTGTGGGGTGTATGTGGGGTGTGTGTGGGGAGTGTGTGTGGGGTGTGTGTGTGGGGTGTGTGTGTGGGGTGTGTGTGTGGGGAGTGTGTGTGTGGGGTGTATGTGGGGTGTGTGTGGGGAGTGTGTGTGTGGGGTGTGTGTGTGGGGAGTGTGTGTGTGGGGTGTATGTGGGGTGTGTGTGGGGAGTGTGTGTGTGGGGTGTGTGTGTGGGGTGTGTGTGTGTGGGGTGTATGTGGGGTGTGTGTGGGGAGTGTGTGTGGGGAGTGTGTGTGGGGAGTGTGTGTGGGGTGTGTGTGTGGGGTGTGTGTGTGGGGATTGTGCGTGTGGGGTGTATGTGGGGTGTGTGTGGGGAGTGTGTGTGGGGAGTGTGTGTGGGGAGTGTGTGTGGGGAGTGTGTGTGGGGTGTGTGTGTGGGGTGTGTGTGTGTGGGGTGTATGTGGGGTGTGGGTGTGTGGGGTGTGTGTGGGGAGTGTGTGTGTGGGGAGTGTGTGTGTGGGGTGTGTGTGTGGGGAGTGTGTGTGGGGTGTGTGTGTGGGGAGTGTGTGGGGAGTGTGTGTGTGGTGTGTGGGTGGGGAGTGTGTGTGGGGAGTGTGTGTGGGGAGTGTGTGTGGGGTGTGTGTGTGGGGTGTGTGTGTGTGGGGTGTATGTGGGGTGTGGGTGTGTGGGGTGTGTGTGGGGAGTGTGTGTGTGGGGAGTGTGTGTGTGGGGTGTGTGTGTGGGGAGTGTGTGTGGGGTGTGTGTGTGGGGAGTGTGTGGGGAGTGTGTGTGTGGTGTGTGTGTGGGGAGTGTGTGTGGGGAGTGTCAAAATGATGTGCAGGTTACGTGGGGTTATGGGGATAGGGAGGGGGAGTGGTCTTAGGTAGACTGCTCTTTCAAACGGGTTGGTGCAGACTCGAAGGGCCGAATGGCCTCCATCTGCACTGTAGGGACTCTGTGATTCTTCGATGAAAGCATGTCTATTTGAAAGACGGCTTCTTGCACGAAAAACAATGCTCGCCTTGCGACATATATGCAGAGGAAGCGTTAAACCAGAGTGTCCCACCACCGCCCTCCCTTGGCTGGGCTCTGAAGATCCAACAGCACCATTTGGAAGCAGAGCAGACAGGGATCCCAGAGCCGTGGCCAATGCCACTCTCCCAACCAACATAGTGGAAACATTGTGTCGCCGGGATTGATGTTTGGAGGATGTTTCCTGAACCACCTTTCCTACCCCTTCAACGGGGCAACTTCATCGGCTGTCAAGCATTTTGGGATGTGCTGAGCTTGTGAACGGCGCTATAGAAATGCAGGCCTCTCTTTCCTTGCGGCCGGGGAGAGCACTTCAATGTTTTCTTGAGGGGGCGTGGCAAATTAAACCCCCACATCAGACTTCCTCCCTTGTCAAATTGAGGGTTCAGTAAGGGTCATGGAATTTCCCAGAATATATTTATCATCTATAGGCCCCCTTTGTATTGTTTTGTTCCGGGAGGTTTGTGGGGGGGGGGATGGGTGGGATGTGGGGGTGGGGGGGTGAGTGGAGAGGGGGGGGGGAGTGAGGTGTGTACTTGGAACAGGGACAGAGTGAGAAAACAATGACTCCGACATCAGACTCCTATTTATTGACTACAGCTCCGCCTTCAACACCATAATCCCAGCCAAGCTCGTATCAAAGCTCCAAAACCTAGGACTTGGCTCTCCACTCTGATCCTCGACTTTCTGACCCACAGACCACAATCAGTAAGAATGAACAACAACACCTCCTCCACAATAGTCCTCAATACCGGGGCCCCGCAAGGCTGTGTACTTAGTCCCCTACTCTACTCCCTGTACACACACGACTGCATGGCAAAACTTGGTCCCAACTCCATCTACAAGTTTTCTGACGATACGACCATATTGGGCCAGATCTCGAATAACGAGTCAGAATACAGGGGGGAGATAGAGAACATAGTGGAGTGGTGTAACGACAACAATCTCTCCCTCAATGCCAGCAAAACTAAAGAGCTGGTCATTGACTTCAGAAAGCAAAGTACTGTACACACCCCTGTCAGCATCAACGGGGCCGAGGTGGAGATGGTGAGCAGTTTCAAATTCCTTGGGGTGCACATCACCAAAAATCTATCCTGGTCCACTCACATCGACGCTATTTCCAAGAAAGCACAACAGCGCCTATACTTCCTCAGGAAACTAAGGAAATTCAGCATGTCCACATTAACTCTTACCAACTTTTACAGATGCACCATAGAAAGCATCCTATCGGGCTGCATCACAGCCTGGTATGGCAACTGCTCGGCCCAGGACCGCAAGGAACTTCAGAGAGTTGTGAACACTGCCCAGTCCATCACACAAACCCACCTCCCATCCATTGACTCCATCTACACCTCCCGCTGCCTGGGGAAAGCGGGCAGTATAATCAAAGATCCCTCCCACCCGGCTTACTCACTCTTCCAACTTCTTCCATCAGGCAGGAGATTCAGAAGTCTGAGAACAAGCACAAACAGACTCAGAAACAGCTTCTTCCCCGCTGTTACCAGACTCCTAAATGACCCTCTTGTGGACTGACCTCATTAACACTACACCCTGCATGCTTCACCCGATGCCAATGCTTATGTAGTTACATTGTATATGTTGTGTTGCCCTATTATGTATTTTCTTTTATTCCCTTTTCTTCCCATGTACTTAATGATCTGTTGAGCTGCTCGCAGACCAATACTTTTCACTGTACCTCGGTACACGTGACAATAAACAAATCCGATCCAATCCAAGGCGTGCATGTCTGTGATGGGGCAGAGGTGTCTGGCCATCATGCTCCGGACATTAGGCCGTGGGCCTTCCTGCTGTTCACCGCCATCTGGAAATAGACGGCCTTACCTCAGGAGGCAATGGTACAACAGAAATGTCACTGGACTAGTGACCCCGAGGCCTTGGAGGCAGGGGGTTCAAAACCCGGCACGGCAGCTTGGTGGAATGTAAATTCAATTCATAAAATCTGGAATATGGAAGCCAGTTTCAGTCATGGTCAGCGTGAAACCGCCAGCGATTGTCGTTAAAAACCCATCTGGTTCACTAATGTCCTTCGGGGAAGAAAATCTGCCGTCCTTGACCGGTCTGGCCTACTCGTGACTCCAGACCTGCAGCAAGGTGGTTGACTCTTAACTTCCCCCCTCTGAAATAGCTGAGCAAACAACTCAGTTCAAGGGTAATTAGGAATGGGCAACTAATGCTGGCCCGGCCAGCAGTTCCCACATCCCAAGAATGAATAAAAAAAGAGAATGAAAGTTTGAAAAGAGAATGTTAAAATAACACCGTGACCTGGCAAGAAACTCGAACACACAGAACTGTAAGTAGTAATTTATTTGACTAACATATAGAAATGCTCGATTATTCCAATAAATATTGTCTGGATAAAGAGAGAGCTCGATACATCAAGGGAGCTAAGAGGCTGCAGTATTATAGCTCAGATCTTAGTAGCGATGCTAGTGGACAGCTTTCGAACAATGAAACTTTTAACACAGCATTTGAACTGTTTATTAAACAGGAGTAAATCCCTCATTTCGAAGTGGAGCGATAAATCACCAGCATTTACATCACCCATATTTTATGGCTTTGTGGCTTTTTTTTGCACAATAAAACGAGAGCTAACTGTCTTTAGACAGAAAGATAGAGAGAGCGAGAGATGGAGACAGCGGTGGGGGTGGAGAGAAAGGGAAGTTTACACCGAACACTTCCACGAATTGTGTTGTCCTTGGCCACACTGATGTCTGGAACCAAAAGGAGCGGAGTGGTTGAAGCCTGAGGCCTACGTTACCATCGGTACGTTGTCGTCAATGCCTCAGCGCCTGCCATGGGTTCGCCATCATACCCCTCCTCCACCCCGCCCACCATCTCTCGCTCTCCATTCTCTGCCCTCACGCCCCCCACCTCAAACCCCCCCCCCCCCAACCCCCGCCTCGCGATCTCCTGGGTGACTGCAAAAAAAAAACCAACCCAAAATCTCTGTGGGGTGGAACAGTACAACGATATTGGCATGGTGATATGTATAAAGGTGTGCGCGCTCTGCATAATTACAAGGAATAACACGCGATCAGTAACAATTAGCTTGTTATATATTTCTGCCTCCTCATCTTTCAATATTGTTTTAGCCAATCCTGCCCACGCCCATGAAACACCTGTCCAGTTTGTCCATCGTGTTCTGGACGGGCAGAGTGCCCACCTTCTGTGCCCTAATGACACTGACCGACTCCAATCCCACTCCCCTGCCCCCTCCCCATGGAGTTCAAGATCCATTTCCTCTTTGAGCACTGTCATTTCTGAAAGTTATTGATCGCTTCCTGCCACCCTTTCAGGGAGCGCCCTCCAAATGCCGAAAGGGAAAAAAAGGAAAAGCCTAGAATGTTCCTCGCATGAGTTGGCGACTCCGGATGCCGTCGCCTGCTCGATGCCACCCCCCCCCCCCCCCCCAACCCCCACCCCCGCCCTCGGTACACTTCTCCCACTGACCTGTTTGAAAAGAAGGATTGGAGTTTGTGACCGAAAGACAATCCAAACTGTGCTCCATCTGAACCATCCACTTTGGATTCTTTCCTTGCGCTTTACTGCTACTGAGTGGGAGGGGGGTAGGGGGGTGGTGGGTAGCCTCCTCACCTCTGAGCCGGATGCTCTGAATTAGAGTCCCACCGCAGGAGCACTGCCTGACCTCAGTACTGGAGCTGACAGGCTGGGCAAGACTACCTCTCCGTTAAAGCAGAAGTCATGGAGCTTTACTGCACAGAAATGGTCCCTTCAGCCCAGCGTGTCTGTGCCAGCCATCGAGCACCCACTTTCCATAACTTGGTCCATAGCCTTGTTACAGGGTCCATTTCAATACTCTACCTATACCTACGCTGCACTAAGGCAGCCTTTCGCCTGTTTCCATAGCTAGTAATTCCAGGTCTCTAGTCTTTCACTGGACGCTTGAAGCTTGAGGGGCACCGCTACACATCAAACATGGCTGACCACAAGCCTCTCCCGCTCTTTCCACCAGCCATTGGTGTGTTTGGAAGGAGTTGCAGGTTGTCACACACAACCTGTTTGGCCGGGTTATGAACGCACCTGTCACGATATGCAGACATGCAGATAATGATATCCAGACAGGCAGCTAATGAACACAGAGAACAGGACATGACCAATGAGCAGGCAGGACACTCAGGGGTGGTATCTCACTATAAAAGGCACAAGGCACTCACACTCCGCCTCTTTCCACTGATGAACATCGACTGAGTGAGTCAGGGTGTATGTACAGTATCACACCTCCAGCACGTGGCTAAGAGCTAGTCTGGTTCAGTCAGACAGAGTAACCACACTTAGGTTAGCAGAGAGTCGAACTCATAGGGAACTGTGCTAACTGTGCTGCTGGTTCAATAAATCAGATTCAACTAACTTCGAGGTCTGGAGTATCTTTTGGTTAAAGCTGCATCCAGTTGCAGCCTGTGTTATCCCAGAGTACATAACACATCAGCACCTTCCTCGGCCGTCATGTCCTGGGGAGGGACTCAAACCTGGAGCTTCCGGCTCAGAGGCCGGGATGTTACCCATTGCGGTCCAGGACCTCCCACGGGGTCTGCGCAGACAGTTTAATAAAGCTCCTTTCAATTGCTAAAGGCTGAGGTAAAGCCACGAGTGACTTCTTTAAAGAAATTGGCGTAAGAACTCGAACTGAATTGTGATCTGGAAGGCGCTGCCTGAAAGCGCGATAGCAGATTCAACAGTGAGGGAGCCGGATACATACTTCATGGGGAGAGATTTGCGAGGAAATGAGTGGGATTGGAAGGTGTGGGGATAGCTTCTCCAAAGTGCTGCCTGACGCACAATGGGCCAAATGGCCTCCTGTATCCGCAACGGAAGAAGACAGAACGGTGCTGTCGTCAATCTCAGGCGACGCCAGAAAAGTCGCGGAGGCCTGAGAGGTCAGAGGTAGCATCTTGGCGCCAACCCAGGCTCAATGCGTAGCCCTCTGACCTCTGAGTCAGAATGTCATGGAATCAAAGCCCGCTCCAGAGGCTTGGCTACATCATCAGTGAGCTCAACAGCCCCAGTGCAGTGCTGAGGGAGTGCTGCACTGTCAGAGGCGGTTCAGGGTCAGAGGTGAAAGTGAATTCCTGCCTGACTGCACGCATGGATGTAAAATGTCCCACAGCTGCCATTTTGAATATGAATAGGGGAGATTTCAACACCCGCCTCCCCCTGCAACCACGCACCTTGGGCTAACAATCAACCCTCAAACTAAATAAAAAGATTAGCTAGCCACTGATTTTCTTTCTGCTTTTTTAGCTTGCTGTACAGTACACCAATGACAAATACTTCAATGGCTGAGGCCATGATTGGTGCTAAACGATGGCAAGACTTGCCTTCCTAGTTACGTGGGCCGGGGATGCAGGCCCATATTTTTGGGGTCACAAATAAGCAGCTAACAACACACGACTGGAATAGGACGAATTGGAATCAGTGCAATCTGGGCCTGGGTTTGAAATCTCATTAAAAAGACGGCACTCCCCCCAGCGGTGTAGCACTCCCATCGGTACTGCCGGGGGGGGAATGACGGCCTAGATTTCAGGCTCAAGCCTCTGAGATTTGAGAGTAGGGGAAGAGGGTAGGACTTGCGATTCTGCATCCATGATCCTAACATCTCCCACCCGGAAAAGTGCAGTGTCAACCTGCACAGCGATGAGATACCCCGGAAAATGCCACCCCCCCCCCCCCCCCCCAACCTCCACCACCCACCCTACCCCTCTACCCTGACCACCCCTCCCCCCCCAGGGCACCCACAAGATTTTTATGTTTCTCTCCACCGATGGGTGCCATCCTGGTCCTTTCTTTTTACTTTGGCTTCATCTCCATCCTGGCGCTGTCCTCCTCGCCTTCCACGTCATACTCTTCCACCTGCCCACTGACCAGCACCTTGAGCCGCTCGGACAGGTCGCAGCAGCGCGTGGTGAGCAGGAAGTCGTAGGACAGCGCGGCAGCCACTCCTCCGATGATGGGACCCACCCAGTACAGCTGGAGGAGAAATAACACCGAGATTAGCTAGAGTAGGGAGGGGCCCTGTCATCAGGGAGAGAAGGGGAGGTGGGATGGTGACGGCAGCTGGTGTGAGGTGGGGAGGGGTTTGGGCAGGTTTGACATTGAGGCATTGGTGTGAAATGGATGATAATGGAGTCGGTGTGCGTGCTGTGGCCATGGATGTAGAGGTTGTGACATAATGAGAATGTTCAGAATACAAAGGGTTAATGCCATATCATAATTAACCACTAGATGGAACTGGATGCAGAACTATATAAAGCACTGACTCACAGACTCTGGGAGAGAGCTGGAGGAGATGGAGCGATGGACAGGACACTATAGTCATAGATAGAGTCTAGAGGCTAGTGTTAGTAGAGTGTAGATTATAGTGGGCAGCCCCACTCCGTCGGGAAATCCCCGGGCTGGGGTGTGCTGCCGGCGCAACGGAGAATCCCGAGGTCGGAGAATCCAGCCCCGGAACTTTCTGGAGGGCGCGGTTGTCCATCCTGCCACTGGAAACATCGACAGGGTTTCCAACTCTGTCAGGGTGTATTTCCAGAACCTTCATCACGCTGTAGTACGAAGGGGATGTATCTGTGTCAATATGGACCACTCGAAGGGAAATGGCGTAAGTATTTGCTTGTCCCAGTTCGTTTCACTTTTACTTTGAGCGGTAAGGCAGTCGACACCCGATAGCGGGATTCTCCGATTCCCTCAGCGACGCTTCCGGCAGGATACTCTCTTCCCGTCGATGGTCAATGGGATTTCCCATTGAAGCCACTCCGCTCTGCCGGGAATCCGCCATGGGGTCAGCGGGACCAGAGAATCCTGCCGCCAGCGAGCAGCCACCAAACTCCAGCCAATTATTTTCACTGCCTCCATGATATTGTTCACCCAAAGTTGCTTTGAGCAGTGTCCGGGTGATTAATCGCTAATTCCGAGAGACTCCTAGAGGCTGGGTGGGGAGGGGTAGGATGTTACGGTGGTGGGGAGGGTGGGTGAAAGAGCTGTCTCTGGTGGGCAGAGGTGACCCCCTTCTTGCCGTACACCAACCCACCCAGTAAAAGTTGCCGGGCTATCCAGCTCCCCTCCCCGTTGGGGAAGTCGGGGCGTTAACCTGCACAAATGCTGGAAAGGAAGGTGTGCTAAAAGCCATCATACGAAACAAAGATGCTTTCGTCTTTAGCTTATTATTTTACCCCTTTCCACCCCTCTGTGTTTGTCTGTCATGTGTGCATGTGGGTGTGTGTATAGAGGGTGGGAGGAAAATTAAAGTGAGGAATTAGGAATTATTTAATAGTTAACCAATTATAGTTCTTGTTATAACTGAACAGTAATTGTGTTTACATTTACAAACCCGGTGACTGTAATTACTGGGCAGCCAAGGGCCAAAGACTTTGGGTAATTTTCTATTGATTAATTCGCCCGTGTTATGACTCCGGGGTTTGTGGGGCTGGAATTGACTGTGCTCGAGCCCAGTGTGTCGTAACAACTCCAATACCTACTTCCACCTGTTTATCGCCACCCTGGTGCCCCTCCCCCAGCACCTCAGCCCAGTGGCAGACTCCACCCGATAGAATCTGCATTTGTTAGTCACCGACCTACCCAGTGATCCTTGAAGTTGCCGGTAACGGCAGCTGGTCCAAAAGACCGGGCAGGATTCATCCCACATCCGGTGTAGCCAATCTGAGGAGAGAAGGTAACAATACGGTGATTAGGTAACTTCAGCGAACGCTTCCTCAGTCAGACAGGAATAAAGACGACCGATCCCTGAAAGAAGACATTTCTCCTCGTCCCGGTCTTCAATGCGAGACCTGTGGTCCCTAGACGAACATTCCCCCACGTGGGGTAACGGCCTCTCACCACCCCGCCCTGTCAAATCCCCTCAGAATCCTCTATGCTTCAATAGGATCACCTCTCCTTCTGAACTCGAAGAGTGTCGGCCCAATCTGCTCAGCTTTCCTCAAAGGGCGAACACCTTCATCCCAACAGTCATCTAGCGCACCTTCTCTGAACTGCTTCCGCTGCAAGTACATCCCTCGTTCAGTAGAATTGTACACGATACTCCGGGTGGGATTCGCCAATGCTCTGTACAGTTGTAACAAGACTTCCCAACTTTTATGTGTCAACCCTTGCAACAAAGAGCAACGTTCTATTACTACTTACATGCTAACTTTTTGTGATTTATGTCCAAGGACACCCAGATTCTTCTGCACCACAGCATTTTGTCCTCTCTCTCCATTTGGCTTGTAATGCAAAACAAGACCAGCAGCGCGGGTTCAATTCCCGTACTAGCCTCCCCGAACAGGCGCCGGAATGTGGCGACTAGGGACTTTTCACAGTAACTTCATTTGAAGCCTACTCGTGACAATAAGCGATTATTATTATTATTATTATTTAAATAATATTCTGGGCACAATTCTCCCAAAAGATTTCCAAGCGTGTTCTCCGGCAGGAAAGGCAGTGCCCTTCCCTCCAGCTGGTTTGGCATGATTCCAATCACAATCCACCTACACTTGGTATTTTTTGGAGATTGGGGTGATTTGTGCTGTGAAGGAGATGTGCGGCACCGAAAGACGCCGGCAAGGCCAGCTCTTCAGAGGTGCCGTGGCCACCCATTATGGGAGTTCTGGAAAATACAGAATGTGTCATTTGAAACATAGAGGTCTGCCAATATCTGGTCTGGGAGAGTGCAGGGAAAGATCCCACAAGAGGTTGGTGGCAGCTGAAAAGAGCAGAAACTGTGGCCAGCTCTTCTGTCAAAAATGCAGTCAATTTCAGTCTGTCAGAATTGTTATTACAACCTGCAGCAGGAGAAAGGGAAAAAGAAAAAAACAGAGTTTGCATACATTTCTTTGTGTTGTTGAAATATTGTAATGGACTGCCCCTTTAAGCCCCGTAGTCCTTTCCCTATCGGAGGTCCCGATTTTCCCGCCAAAAATCACTAAGCGCGGGCTTCCCTCGCTCCTCCCACTCCCCCCACGCGCGAGGCAGCAGAAGAGAGCAGCAGAACGCGAGGCAAGAACAGCTGACGGCCCGGGGGAGCTCCGCTCCCCTCAAGGAGGTGGAAGGCTCAAAGAAACGGCAGCAAGAATGAGGAGGATGAGAAGGAAGATGTTTGTTGGTGGACTCAGCTGGGAAACAAGTAAGAAAGATTTAAGGGACTGCTTTTCTGGAGGTGGAGAGATTGTAGACTGCTCAATTAAAACGGATCCTGAAAGAGTAGACAGGGTATTGAATGGGGAACACAAACTTGATGGGAGAGTTATTGATCCCAAGAAAGCTCAGGCTATGAAGGGCAAGGTTGAAATAAAATTGGCCCAATCTAAGGAAGTGTACCAGCAGCAGCAACCAGCAGCAATGGGGAGGACAGAGCACAGAGAAAACAGAGAAACAGCAACAGGAGAGAAGGGGAGGAGAACTAAAGAGAGAGAGAGAGAGAATCAGCAACAGGAGAGAAGGGGAGGAGAACTACAAGAGAGAGAGAGAGAGTCTGAAGGTCCCTACAACAAACCAGCAGCATCCAGAATCACTAATCGTTTTTCCTTTCTGTAAAGAAACTTATACAACTTATTAAAAAAAAGTATAATAATAATAAAATAATTTAACCTGAAAAAGTGGTTATTAGCTTACTTTACTTCCTTAGCAATGCAGGACCCAGGACATCGATGCTACTAAGGGGTAAGTAGGTAAAATTCTTCGGTGAAGGTATGGGTTATACCGGGGAATAACTTGGAAATATAGTTTGACCTGAATGGCACCCACTGAAGCCTGCATCGGAGTCAGGGAGTGAGAATCCCTGTTCACCATTTGGAATATCGGCCCTTTTTGGTATAGAGGGAATTCTAAGACAGAGTGGTGGATTTACAAAAACATGGGGTGGCCAAGGCACCTCCCCTTGGGTCACCCCCCCCCCCTCAGGCACCCCCGCTGTAGGTTCCTCCTCAGACGCCCCTACAGGCCCCGACCCTTGGCAGTGCCAATCTGACAATGCCAACCTGCAGCACCATCTGCCAGGATGGCACTGCCATGTTCGCACTGCCAGCGTGCCGGTGGCAGCAGTAGGGTCCTGCCCAGCCGTGTTCCTCACCACCCAGGGGCTACAACGGCCACATCGCTGGCCGAGGGCGGGGGCAGGAAGAATTTCAAAATGAGCTCTCCCCGGACCAAAGTGCGTCCCCTCAGCCTTTTTATTCTTCCTGCCAAAGTGGACAACCTCACCTTTCCCCATATTACGCTCCATCTGCCAAATGTTTTCTCACTTACATCCCTTTGCAAACTCCTCTTCCCCACACTTTGTCTTTGCATCATCAGCACATTTTGCTGCAGTGCAGTTGGTCCCAAGTCGTTGATATGGACTGCAATTAGTTTAGGCCCCAGCACTGATCCCTGCGGCACTCCACTTGTTACTGTTTACCGAGCTGAAAACTATCCATTTATCCTGAATCTCTGTTTCCTTTTAGTTAGCCAATCCTCCAACTATGCTAATATATAGAAACATAGAAACAGATCACCCCCCCCCCCCCCAACACCATGAGCTCTAAACCTCTCTCATCAGTTTCACAGGACACATGGTCGAATGCTTCTTGCAAATAGAAATACACTATATCTACCGGTTCTCCTTTATCCACCCTCCTTGTTACATCCTCAAGGAACTCTAATAAATGTTGTCAAATACAATTCCCCGACAGAAAACACACACACACACACACTTATGTTTTCCTCCAATTTTCCACATTTACCAGTGCCCCTCCCCCAGTCCCCCATTGACAGGTTAACCCAGTGGGCAGAAAATTGGCAAATGGAATTCAAGGTGGTGGATATATGAGATTGTTCATTTTGGAAGAAACAATGAGAAGGTAGATCATTATTTAAATGGAGAGAGAATGCAGAAAGCTGCAGCACAAAGGCACTTGGGGCTCCTTGTTCAGGAAACCCAGGAAGCGAGCATACAGGTCAGAAGGTAAGAGCAAAGGCAAATAGAATGCTGGGTTTTACTTCAAGAGGGCTGGAGTATATAAAAGTAAAGAGGTGTTGCTGCAACTGTGCAACATGCTAGTGAGGACACATTTAGAATACTGTGTTCAGTTTTGGTCCATTTATTTAAGGAAAGATATATTATCATTGGAGGCAGTACAGTTTATTAACGTCTAGCTATGATTGACAGGTGCTCACCACATCAAAAGCAGTTAAGTGCTTTCTGCTGAGAATGTATTTCCTAGATGTATTATGAACATTGTGGTTAGCTTCACGGCAGGATACTTAAGATGCATTCAAGTGTGACGGGAAATGACAATAAACAGTCCAGGTGCCTGGCTCTCTGGAAGCTATTACCCTGTCAATTACAGCCTATTAAATTATTTATCTTTGAAAGTAAATAGAAGCCTTGCAGACCAAAGGACCTGAGGGGGTTTAAAGCCTTGTGATGTGTTCTGGTTTTCTATGAAGTAACAGCTGCTGATTTCAACACCTTCTGTCTGAGGCAGCAGGTGCAAGCGACAGGAAAGTGTAAAAGCCATGATTTTCCATTGTTTCTGTCTGGACTGCTCTTTAGCTTCCAGGGAGGGCTGACTGATGGGGTTGTCTCTCATATAGGAGTGTCTCTGATATGGGGGGGGGTGCTCTGATATGGGGGGTCTCTGATAAGGGGGGGTGGGCTCTGATATGGGGGTCTCTGATATTGGGGTCTCTGATATGTGGGGGGGGTTCTGATATGGGGGTCTCTGATGAGGATGTGTCTAATGTGGGGGTCTCTGATATGGGGATCTCTGATATGGAGGTTTCTGATATAGGGGTCTCGGGGTGTCTCTGGTGGGGAGTCTGATGGGGGTCTTTGTTGGGGGCCGAATGTGGGTTCTTATGGGGGGTTCTCTGTTTGAGGTCTGATGGGGGTACTCTATTGGGGGTCTGATGGGGGATGTTGGGGGGGGGGGGTCGGGTCACCCTCATGCAAACGTGCTGTGGGGGCAGGTGTTCCATAATTCCCGTGATGGTCGGGAGAAGGATTCCCCTACTTGTCAGTCGGGGGTGGCAAGATTTGCATTGTGGGAGGAGGGGCCATTTGCCGGACCTGGGTGTATGGCCGTCTGCTCAAAATGGCAGCCCGATAGGTGGATTCCAAGTGGCATCTCACAAGCTCCCCATCATGCTGAAATATGCATGACAAGGGAGAGAGAATTGCTCCTGGGAACCGCTCCCAGCATCAGTGCAGACCAGGAGCAATTCTACTCTGGTGGGAAAACTAAGTATCCTAATCAGAGAATCCTGCCCCTTTTCCCTGTTTTAAATCTGCTCCCTCTTATCCTAGAACTCTGACCTCTCATTTATGCAACTACATCCTTCCTTAAATATGGGGACCAAGACTGTACACAGTACTCCAGGTGCCGTCTTTCTTGTACAGTTGCAGCATGGATGAATGCTGAATACCTCACGGTAGCATGGTGGTTAGCATCAATGCTTCACAGCTCCAGGGTCCCAGGTTCGATTCCCGGCTGGGTCACTGTCTGTGTGGAGTCTGCACGTCCTCCCCGTGTGCGCGTGGGTTTCCTCCGGGTGCTCCGGTTTCCTCCCACAGTCCAAAGATGTGCGGGTTAGGTGGATTGGCCATGCTAAATTGCCCGTAGTGTAAGGTTAATGGTTACGGGTATACGGGTTACGTGGGTTTAAGTGGGGTGATCATTGTTCGGCACAACATCGAGGGCCGAAGGGCCTGTTCTGTGCTGTACTGTTCTATGTTCTATGTTCTATGAATGTAAGAAATTGTTATGTATATTGCATTTTACATCTGTTGCAATAATATTATTAAAAACCTGGGTTAAGGGACCCAGACTGTGTGTGTGCTAAAGTAATTAAGGTGTCATAAGAGTGAGATATTCATTCTAACCATTTAGTTGGTTACAGATAAAGGGCTAATGGAATATTGTTTATGTTTTGGATGGTTCCCTGAGGAATAGATAATTTGAAGGATTGTGTTTAGTCCGGGCTAAGCAGGTCATGGAATATCTGAGTGGGATACAGATGATGTAATTCATGGGAGGAGGGAAAAATTAGGAGAATGATCGGTAGGGGAGGAGTGGTTGAAATGTGGCAGATGAAGAGGCGGATCGGACATGCTAAATTGCCCCTTAGGGTGAGGTTACAGGGTGGGGGCTAGTGCCTAGGTAGGGTGGTCTTTCAAATGGTTGGTGCAGACTCGATGGGCTGAATGGCCTCTTTCTGTACTGTAGGAATTTTATGATTCTAAGGTGACAGGGTGAGGGGAGGTGATGCATTTTAGTTGACGAATATGGATAGACAATGTAAAATACGGGGTAAAATTCTGAATGGTGTGCAGGAGAAGAGGGATCTGGGTGTATCTGTGCAGAGATCATTGAAGGTGGCAGGACTGGTGGAGAGAGCAGTTACTAAAACATACAATATTCTGGGATTTATTAATAGGTGCACAGAGTACAAGAGCAAGGAGGTTATACTGAACTTATACAAGTCACTAGTTAGACTTCAGCTGGAATACTGTGTATAGTTCTGGACACGACGCTAGAGGAAGGATGTGAACACATTGGAGAGAGTACAGAAGAGATTTACAAGAATGGTTGCAGTGATGAGAATCTTCAGTTATGAGGATCGATCGGAGAGGTTGGGACTGTTCTCCTTGGAGAAGAGAAGACTAAGAGGAGATTCGATAGAGATGTTCAAATTCATGAGGGGGCTGGATAGAGTCGACGCGGAGAAACTGTTCCGCCTCGTAAATGGATCGAGAACAAGACGGCGCAGGTTCCAAGTGATTTGGAAAAGAAGCAAATTTGATGCGAGAAATATCCTTTTCACACAATGAGCGGTTCGGGTCTGGAATGCACGGCCTGGGAAGTGTGGCGTAGACACGGGAGTGGGCACTAAGTCATGATGCTCGTTTGGAGAGCCGATGCTGACGCGATGGGCTGAATGGCCCCTTTCTGCACCCCCTACAATGCTGTGATCGTCCATGATTCTGTGAGAGGAGTTGGGTAATGCGGGAACGGGGGCTGTCGGTGAACCACTCTCAAAAAAGAAATGAATTTTCTTTGCATTATTCTGCCAATTAACAGGTACTAATGTACTGGGAAACTCGTCAGGATTATTCCAGTCAACTTGGAGTCGGTGTTTTGTGGAAACAGCTAACTGTGATGTCACCGAGCGGAATTTTCTCAAACAATGGCTACGTGTTGTTGTGTTCTGTGACCTTGTCTTTTCAATGATTCATGCAGAACTGCTGGCGACTGAACTAGAATGGTGATTTATTGATGTACGCGTGGGTAAGGTAACAATCAGAAAGCTATACAGACTAAGTTACTAATTGAGTTGGACTCTCCTGGAACTTCCCAATAGGTGACTGCCCTGCCCTCACAACCATCTGGCGAGAGCCGCATGTCATATGACCAATGTCTGACGCCACCTGCTGGTTGGAGGCCGCGTTGCTAAGTGTACACAATGTTATTCACGGGCATATCGCCACACGTGGCATTTCGGATGGGCAAACGGGTGCGAAGACGGCAGCTGCTCTGGCAGGATTCCCATCGCAATTCTCCCAAACTTAGTTATTTTCTAAAAGCCGCCCTGCTCTCAGAGTGAGTGTGTGGGCCCCCAGCAACGCACCCCCCCCCCCCCCCCCCAAATGATCGCTGCCATCAGGATCCTCCCAAAGGGTCTCCCTTCTAGCCGAGCATCAGGCTCTGCACCAGCATCCCCCTCACCCCGGTGAGAGACACCCCACTAGACATGGGGACAGTGGGCCTGTGCTCTGACCACCCAGGGGCTCCAGTGGCCTCCGAGCACCCCCCCCCCCCCCCCCCCCCAGGTATGGTCATCACGTTTGGTCTCTGTCAAGGGAGACTGATTCCCGCCAGCCTGGCACTGTTCCAGCGGGGAATGAATCCCAGGAACGGGAGATTCTGGCTTTAAATGGGCCGAGCATGTTCAACTGCCCATCTGGTTCATGCCCTCGCTGGGTGCCGCGGACCGGGAGCATCGCGCTGTCTTCAGCACCCAGCACGAACTGTGTTTAGGGGCTCTCCCGCTATTCCCAGGAAATAGCGGCATGTGCTCCGGGCGCAACACGGGCGGAGAATCCCCCCTCCATTGACTCTGACATGGCCGTCTGCACATATGCAGGAAGTGCTCCCCCCCCCCCCCCCCCCCCCCCCCCCGAGTGTTGGACCATAACTAAACACCGCCATCATCACCTGACCACTCCACCTGCCGTCAAGTTTCATCTTCTAACCACAGGATGGGTCAAAACACGTCGTTCGGCCTATTTCAGCCGGCTCCGCAGGATCCGGGATCCGGATCCGCAGGATCATGCGGATCTGAGACGTTATCCGTGTTTCTCTCTCCACAGATGCTGCCTGACCCACTGAGTTTTCCCAGGCCTTTCTGTTTTTGTTTCGCTCTGCATTGTGGGCTCCTTGGCCTGGCTTTAGCTGCTTTCAGTTCGTGACCCATCACCCAGACCATGCTGCCACCACCAGTGTGCAGTGACGGCGCTCTGCACCACCTATCAAGGCCATTTTAACGCAACCTCCCCCCCACCCGCAGGGCCTGCGGGGCGGAGCGGGATGGGACCAGCATTGCCATAGCCTCCACGTTCCTCCTTTGGCTCTGCAATTCCCTCATGAACAGGATAGCGAGTGCTCACCATGCGGGCTGCAGGGGGTATGTCCAACCCTCCCCTCTTCAGTAAAACTGGAGATGGACAATAAACATTTGAGTTTCCAGGTTACATCCTCTCCCAAGAATGAATGACAAAACGGGAGGCTTTTTACATAGCGAGAGGGCGCTGCCTGGAAAGGCTGGCGGAAGCAGATTGAACCGTGGGGAAGGTAATGGAGGCTGGGTCATTACATTCATTGAAGGCTGGGTTGAACAGGCTTTCGGTCGGCAAGGGAACCAAGGGTTATGGAGGACAGGCAGGGAAGCAAAATTGGGAGCCATCAGCCACAAGCGTATTGAAAGGTGAAGCGTGTTCGAAGGATTGAGTGGTCCACTCCTGCACCTCAGTACCATGATGTGCAGTCTAGGTGGATTGGCCATGCTAAATTTCCCCTTAGTATCCAAAGGTGTGAAGGTTAGGAGGGGTTACGGGGATAGGGTGGGGGGGGGGGGGGGAATGGGCCTAGGGAGGGTTTTCTTACAGAGGGTTGGTGCAGACTCGATGGGCTAAATGGCCTCCCTGTGCACTGTAAGAATTCTACGTCCCTTGCCCTGCACCTTGGGAATCAAGGATTATGGAGGGCAGACAGGTGAGGTGGATTGGCCAGGGTAAATTGCCCTTAGTGACCAAAATGGTTAGGAGGGGTTATTGGGTTACGGGGACAGGGTGGAAGTGAGGGCTTAAGTGGGTCGGTGCAGACTCGATGGGCCGAATGGCCTCCTTCTGCACTGTATGTTCTATGTTCTTAGTAATCTTTAAAGTAAATTGAATGGGCGCATCCACAGGTAGATTTGGACGCCATGCAGGATCCTAAAGAGAGTTGGACTAATTGGATAGCTCTTTCAAGGTGACAGCAGAGGCTTTGATGGGCTGAATGGCCTTCCCAGCTGGATAAGCCTGGCACGATCTGGAATCACCCACGGGAGAGTGAGCCATTATTTTATTTCCGCCGGCTTCACTCACCGCCATCAGGTGGCCAATGACCACCGAGAGTCCGATGGCCAGCGGGCCCGAGCCGGAGAGATCCGTCCTCCGTTTGTCGGTGGTTGCAAAGACACACAGAACGAGCTGGAAGGTGATGATAATTTCAACCCCCAGACCCTGTCCTGGGGTAACGCCTTCTCCCAGCTGAGAATTTAAAAAAAAGAGGGAAAAACAGGGAGAACAATGATGAGAAAATGCCGCACATAAGAACATAAGAACCAAGAGCAGGAGTAGGCCATCTGGCCCCTCGAGCCTGCTCCGCCATTCAATGAGATCATGGCTGATCTTTTGTGGGCTCAGCTCCACTTTCCGGCCCGAACACCATAACCCTTAATCCCTTTATTCCTCAAAAAACTATCTATCTTTACCTTAAAAACATTTAATGAAGGAGCCTCAACTGCTTCACTGGGCAAGGAATTCCATAGATTCACAACCCTTTGGGTGAAGACGTTCCTCCTGCGCTCAGTCCTAAATCTACTTCCTCTTATTTTGAGGCTATGCCCCCTAGTTCTGCTTTCACCCGCCAGTGGAAACAACCTGCCCGCATCTATCCTATCTATTCACTTCATAATTTTATATGTTTCGATCAGATCCCCCCTCATCCTTTTAAATTCCAACGAGTACAGTCCCAGTCTACTCAACCTCTCCTCGTAATCCAACCCCTTCAACTCTGGGATTAACCTAGAGAATCTCCTCTGCCCACCCTCCAGTGCCAGTACGTCCTTTCTCAAGTAAGGAGACCAAAACTGAACACAATACTCCAGGTGTGGCCTCACGAACACCTTATACAATTGCAGCATAACCTCCCTAGTCTTAAACTCCATTCCTCTAGCAATGAAGAACAAAACTCCATTTGCCTTCTTAATCACCTGGTGCACCTGTAAACCAACTTTCTACGATTCATAATAAATAATAATCCCTTTTGCTGTTATTCCTACCAAAATGGATAACCTCACATTTGTCAACATTGTATTCCATCTGCCAGACCCTAGCCCATTCACTTAACCTGTCCATATCCCTCTGCAGACTTCCGGTATCCTCTGCACCTTTTGCTTTACCACTCATCTTAGTGTCGTCTGCAAATTTTGACACATTGCCCTTGGTCCCCAACTCCAACACATGTCACCCAACAAGTCCATTTATCAGGAATTAATGCTGTTCTTCTCAATTGCAGTATTGGAATCTTCCCCACTGGGCTTCTAGTAAATATTACGCCCCAGAAGCTCCACGATCGTAAATGCTGCCAACAGCTGTACTGTAAGGTGTTCATCTTCAAAACAAGCCGATACCAAAACAACGATACTGGGACATTACCGTCTCAAAGAGAAAACAGTGGAAAACAAT
>NC_052150.1:220659017-220865889 GCF_902713615.1 Scyliorhinus canicula
TTCTACAGGGTGACTGTGCAAACTCCACACAGACAGTCATCCAAGACCGGAATCAAACCCGGGTCTCTGGCTCTGTGAGGCCACAGTGCTAACCACGGTGCCACCGTGCTGCATGATAGCGGAATTTCGAGGGTTAATTTACGAGGAGCAATTACACAAACTACAGTCCAGTTCATGGAATTATCGGGATAAGGGATGATTTGATCGAAGTTTTCACGCTAATATGGGAAACATGTATGGTAAGTACAGAAAACAATTCCTGACAGCTCGGAGGATCAAGTACGGGGAGCCATTGTTTCTTTTTAACGTCTGCCCCTTCTGGAGTCAGGTTAGAGAAACAGTTCCTCAGGTAAAGGGTTGTACAAGCTTGGAACTCTCTTCTGCAAATGGTAACAGATGCTAGGTCAATATTTAATTTTAAATGAGCGATTGATAGATTTTTGTTGCACAAAGGTATTGAAGGTAAGGAGTATAGGTGGGGTATATGTAGTTAGTTTGTAGATCTGCCATAACCTCATTGACTATCGGAGTAGATGTCGGGATTCATGGCAGAGGCAGTTCAATGCAGAGAACGTGAGATGATGCATTTTGGTCGGAAGAACATGGAGAGACAGTATAAAATAAGGGGTGAAATTCTTAAAGGGGGCATGCAGGAGCAGAGGGACCCAAGTGTAGATGTACACAGATCAATTTAGCTGAGTGAGCTAAACCAGCCCCTGGAGAGAGTGGAGAGTGGAGAGAGCATTGGAGAGAGTGCAGAAGAGGTTTACAAGAATGGGTCCAGGGATGAGAAACTTCAGTTATGAAGATCGATCGGAGAGGTTGGGACTGTTCTCCTTGGAGAGAAGGAGACTAATAGTAGGTTTGACAGAGATGTTCAAAATCATGAGGAGGCTGGATAGAATAGACAGGGAGAAACTGTTCCCGCTCGTAAAAGGATCGAGAACGAGAGGGAACACATTTAAAGTAATTTGCAAAAGAAACAAATGTGATATGAAAAAAACTTCTTTCACCCAGCAAGTGGTTGGGGTCTGGAATATACGGCCTGGAAGAGTGGAGGCAGCTCAAGAGGATTATTAGATGTTTATTTGAATAGAAACAATGTGCAGGCGTACGGGGAAAAGGCAGGGGAATGGGCACTAAGTCACGGTGCTCATTCAGAGGGCTGGTGCAGACACGATGGGCTGAATGGCCTCCTCCTGTGTGACAGACCCCTGGCGAAATGTTCTCAGTGGATCTGTCCGGCCGTTTGCAATAGGACCTGGAGGAGAACACACAAATCGAGAATCGATCGAAGGTCTGTCAAACTATCAGATAAGGAAATGGCTGTGTATAAACAGATACAATCTATATGATTGGTATTAAAGCAGATCATTGTACTCTAATCTCCACGTGGTGTGTGGAATGGTGATAAAAGAAGGTCTGGGGGATGAGTCACCCAGGAGGCACTGACAGCACCAAGGCAGTGTGAGTCTGTGGGACGGGACATGACAGAGTTATTTACTGGTTTACCCAAACACACACACACACTTAATACACGCTAACATACATACAACACACATACAACAGATAATAATTGAGATTCAAGCTGCAATTGTATAAGGTGTTAGTGAGACCACACCTGGAGTATTGTGTTCAGTTTAGGTCTCCTTACCTGAGAAAGGACGTACTGGCGCTGGAGGGTGTGCAGAGGAGATTCACTAGGTTAATCCCAGAGCTGAAGGGGTTGGATTATGAGGAGAGGTTGAGTAGACTGGGACTGTACTCGTTGGAATTTAGAAGGATGTGGGGGGATCTTACAGAAACATATAAAATTATGAAGGGAATAGATAGGATAGATGCGGGCAGGTTGTTTCCACTGGCGGGTGAAAGCAGAACTGGAGGGCATAGCCTCAAAATAAGGGGAAGTAGATTCAGGACTGAGTTTAGGAGGAACTTCTTCACCCAAAGGGTTGTGAATCTATGGAAGTCCTTGCCCAGTGAAGCAGTTGAGGCTCCTTCATTAAATGTTTTTAAGATAGAGATAGATAGTTTTTTGAAGAATAAAGGGATTAAGGGTTATGGTGTTCGGGCCGGAAAGTGGAGCCGAGTCCACAAAAGATCAGCCATGATCTCATTGAATGGCGGAGCAGGCTCGAGGGGCCAGATGGCCTACTCCTGCTCCTAGTTCTTACGTTCTTATTCATAATGGTCCTGCCTTCTCAACCTTGTCTGAGGTGTGGTGACCCTCAGGTTAAATCACTGCCGGTCAGCTCTCTCTCAAAGGGCAGCTTCTCGAACTATGGAAACATTCTTTCTCTTCATTGCACACACTCGTAAAGGTTCAAGCAAGGGAATAGTCAGCGTTTAATGATCTTTTATGTCCTTTTTTAAAAATAGTTAATCAGGAATTACTGAGGCGGCTTGATTTTCGGGGACACCTCGGAGGAGGCAGGTTTTGATTATTTTTGATCTGGTTTATTTATTTTTCTCCGGGTAAAGAATCCAGCAGGGAATTAGTCAGAACCACAGAGGCAGGCGCCAGTGCAAACGTTTACACGGGTAGGCTTAGCATTTACAAATAAGGATAAACAATTCAGAATGAGCACTACACAGGCACAGAACAGAGCATCTGTAACCACCGTAGTGGGTCGGATTTCAAACAATGACGAGACAGAGTACAGGAATGAGATAGAGAATCTGGTGAACTGGTGCGCCAACAATAATCTCTCCCTCAATGTCAACAAAACATAGGAGATTGTCATTGACTTCAGGAAGCGTAGTGGAGTACATGTCCCTGTCTACATCAATGGGAACGAAGTAGAAAGGGTTGAGAGCTTCAAGTTTTTAGGTGTACAGATCACCAACAGCCTGTCCTGGTCCCCCCCCCCCCCCCCCCCATGCCGACACTATAGTTAAGAAAGCCCACCAACGACTCTACTTTGTCAGAAGACTAAGGAAATTTGGCATGTCAGCTCCGACCCTCACCAACAGATGCACCATAGAAAGCATTCTTTCTGGTTGTGTCACAGCTTGGTATGGATCCTGCTCTGCCCAAGACCGCAGGAAACTACAAAAGGACGTGAATGTAGCCCAATCCATCACACAAACCAGCCTCCCATCCATCGACTCTGTCTACAATTCCCGCTGCCTCAGAAAGGCAGCCAGCATAATTAAGGACCCCACACACCCCGGACATACTCTCTTCCACCTTCTTCCGTCAGGTAAAAGATACCAAAGTTTGAGGTCACATACCAACCAACTCAAGAACAACTTCTTCCCTCCTGCCGTCAGACTTTTGAATGGACCTACCTCGTATTGAGTGGATCTTTTCTCTACACCTTACTATAACTGTAACATTATATTCTGTAATCTCTCCTTCCTTCCCGATGTACGGTAGGCATTGTTTGTACAGCATGCAAGAAACAATATGTTTCACTGTATACTAATACACGTGACAATAATAAATCAAATCAAAATACACAAGGTGAGGGACTGCATTTTGAACCGTGGTTAGCAGCTGAGAACAGAAGAAGTAATGATGTTTAAGTTAAACACTTCAAAGTTAAAATGACATTTTAGGTGACTTTCCTCTATCGTGACACACATATATATCATTAGATACAAAACAAATAAATAATAATTAACCAATAATGCTCACCCACATATTGCACAGGGTCAAACATTGTATTTGCAACGGAGGCGAATCAAGGCAACCGTTACAAATCGATGGTGGTGATTATCAAGGTTGGAATTTGCAAGTCTCTGGGGCAAGAGCTATTTGGATAGCTCTTTCGATGAGGCAGAACGGGCAGAGTGGGCCGAGTGGTCTCCCCCTTAGCCAGTATCATTCAGTCAGCACTGACCGCTGGGCAATCCACATCACCCTGGCACACTTTTAAATATATGTCTCTAAATGTTGTTCAGTTCAATTACTCATGCAAAGTTTGCAAAAGACGATTGTTGCAAACTATGTTGCGTCTTCGCTGGTTAGTTACCGGCATGATCTATTTTAAAAGGGCAACGTCCTTAACTCTGAAGCCCTCTAAAATCTGATCACATTACGAATGATACAGCTGACACTCTCTGGGTGACCAATTTCCCGCTGGAGCCCTCCCCGTGGGCGATATTAATAGATCATAAAATTGACAGAATTTACAGTGCAGAAGGAGGCCATTCGGCCCATCAAGTCTGCATCGGCTCTTGGAAAGAGCACCCCACCTAAGGTCAACACCTCCACCCTATCCCCACAACCCAGTAACCCCACCCAACACTAAGGGCAATTTACCATGGCCAGTCCACCATGGCCTGCACATCTTTGGACTGTGGGAGGAAACCGGAGCACCCGGAGGAAACCCACACACACACGGGGAGAACGTGCAGACTCCACACAGACAGTGACCCAAGCCGGAATCGAACCTGGGACCCTGGAGCTGTGAAGCAATTATGCTATCCACAATGCTGCCCCTAATAGGGGCTCCTGGTGGGGACCACAGGTGGAAGGAATGCACCCACTTTAAGAGAATTAGGGTTTGCTTTTGAAGTAAGACTTTACCAACGCTGCACCCGTTGATGCTACCCCCCCCCCCCCCCCCCCCACACCCCCACCGCCCTACCCATTTACCCTTTTAAGGCTACTCACAGCGTTGACTCCGAGGGTGCCGTTCCTGGATGTGGGGGTGATGCCCAGGAGGATGGCGCTGGCCGCCAGGGCGCCCAGCATCTGCGAGATGATATAGAGGAGGGCCCGCAGGACGCTGATCTGGCAGCCCAGCAGCAGCCCCAGGGTGACGGCCGGGTTGAGGTGGGCCCCGCTGATGTGGCCGATGCTCTGGGCTAAGGTGGCGATGGCCAGCCCGAAGGTCAGGGCGATCTGCACCACGTCGGCGGGGAAGCCGCTCGGGGTCCACTTGGTGGCCGCTCCGATGCTCAGGAAGATGAAGATGGTCATGCCCAGGAATTCCGCTAGCACTGCCCTCCAGAAGGATTTACGCTGCACCTCTATGCCCATAGTGGAATTATTGAGATAGATAGATGTGTGTGATTCAGAATTGCAGATGTAACTGCAGAAACTGTTTTTTGTTGTTGAGACTTTCAGCAAGTTGGGTGTGAGGGAGGGAGAGAGAGAGAGAGAGGACAGTAAAGTTAACAACAAAAAAATACAAGTGCAACTTTCCAGACTTTTTATAGTTGGGTGTGAATATGGTGGGTGGGAAGAGAGGCGTTCCAGAAACTTGTCTACAACCTTTGCGCTCCTGACTTTGACAGCTGAGAGAGAGCGAGACTGTTTCTTGGCGGCTGTTGAGAAGGAAAAGATTTGTTATTCTGACTCCCTCCTAACTCCACACTCCTCCCCGCCCACCCCAAGCCCTAAAACCAACAGGTGACCTTGGTGACCAGTACATGGCTGCTTGTGGGAGCTTGCTTTGAACTAACTGGTTGGATACCCCTGCCTTACTACACTTCAAAATGTACTTATCACAGAATTTACAGTGCAGAGAGCGGCCATTCAGCCCATCGAGTCTGCACCTGCCCTTGGAAAGAGCACCCCACCCAAGCTCCACAACCCAGTAACCCCATTTAACCCTTTTTGGACACTAAGGGGCAATTTAGCATGGCCAATCTACCTAACCTGCATGTCCATGGACTATGGGAGGCAACCAGAGCACCCGGAGGAAACCAACGCAGACACGGGGAGAACGTGCAGACTCCGCACAAACAGTGACCCCAGCCGGGATTCAAACCTGGGAACCTGGAGCTGTGAAGCAACTGTGCGAAACACTGTGCTACCATGCTGCCCTGCTTCACTGTCTGTAAAGCCTGCTGAGGTCATGAAAGGCGCTACATAAATGCAAAGTTTTTTTTTAATCTTCCCATTTTTGAGGAGAGGGGCAAAAGGGCAGCGCGGTAGCACAGTGGGTAGCACTGTTGCTTCACAGCACCAGGGTTCCAGGTTCGATTCCCGGCTTGGGTCACTGTCTGTGCGGAGTCTGCACGTTCTCCCCGTGTCTGCGTGGGTTTCCTCCGGGTGTTCCGGTTTCCTCCCACAAGTCCCGAATAATGTGCTGTTAAGTCATTTGGACATTCTGAATTCTCCCTCTGTGTACCCGAACAGGCGCCGGAATGTGGTGACTTGGGGATTTTCACAGTAACTTCATTGCAGTGTTAATGTAGGCCTACTTGTGACAATAATAAAGATTATTACTAATTTTTCATCAATTTCCTTGACTGTCAAGGACAGAGCAGTTTAACTTTTTTTAATTCAGCATTTGTTTGAGTTTGTGGTCCGTCTGCCACTTAGTCTGTAGAGGGGACACTCCTCAACCACATGCGTGGCTCCACAAGTGTGTAAGGGTTGTACTGAGGCCCCAGCATTGGAGGGTTGGCTCCACAAGGGTCCCTGGCTGTCCTGACGCTGCTGAGCAAGGACCACTGTTGCCCAAGATAGCCTGCCAGTCGACAGACAAGGAGAAATGTCTTCACCCAGCGAGTGGTAAGCCTGTGGGACTCGCTACCACTGGAAGTAGTTGAGGACCAATCATTGTCAGCGGAATTCTCCGTCTGACGGGATGCTCCGGTTTCCCGGCGGAATGGGGTTGGCCACAACGGGGAACCCCATTGGCCGGCTGTGGGAAACGAGGAATCCCGCTGCCGGCTGGGGAAACGCCATGCTGGAAATCGGGCTGTAAGGCGGGATCCGGCTATTGATCAGCCACGATCATAATGAACGGTGGAGCAGGCTCGAAGGGCCGAATGGCCTCCCCCATTACTATTTTCTATCCTTCTGTGAGCTTTGTCACAAGCAGTGACAATATATAGTGACAATAAATATGCAAGAGCAAATAGCCCACTACCCTTCCCAAACGAAATGGGTCAGAGACACCCCGCCTTCGATCGAGTGGTTGGAGAGACTGGGACTAACACCAGGGGTGTTAACACGTCAGCTGTACAGGAGGTGAGAAAAGCAGCGGTTGTTCGCCTCCAGTTAGGGAAGGTTAAGAGGAGAGCTGTTCCAAATCACCGAGAAGTGTTTAAATAAACAAAAAGACATTGTTTCCAAAGACAGGAGGTTTAATAATGAGACGACACGGATCTGTGTTATTTGGCATCGCCCAAGCCAGGAGGGAGATGGAAGGGAATGTTTTGTTAACACAGCGAGTTGTTAAACTCTGGAACATACTGTCTGAGAGAGTGGGGATCACGTCCAAAGGAGAGCGTTTGTATTCTTTCACGGGGCGTGGTCATCGCTGGCTAGGTCCAGCATCTGCTGCCCATTCCCAATTGCCCTCCCGGAGCAGATGGTGGTGCGCTGCCTTCTTGAACCGGTTTGGTGCAGGCACACCGACAGAAAACTTTGCAGGGCTGTGAGGAAGTAGCAGGATTCATTCGCCAGCCCGGACACGATGGGCCGAATGGGCTCCTTTGTATGATATGAAAATCAGCGAGGTGGAAGAGGCCAGAATTGGAGGAAGGGTGTGAGGGTGGAGAATCTTTCTTTAACTCCTGTCACACAATGGCAGGCATATTAATGTAGACGCATTTCTGTCTCTTCTTAGTGCTGAAGACCATGTCAGTTGTGTCCTGTGTAAGGGGTTAGAATCACTATCGGCTAATGCCCTGCCTGCAACAGTAGTGGACTCGCCAACACTAAGGGCATTCAAATGGTCATTGGATAGACATACGGACGATAAGGGAATAGTGTAGATGGGCTTTAGAGTGGTTTCACAGGTCGACGCAACATCGAGGGCCGAAGGGCCTGTACTGCGCTGTAATGCTCTATGTAACTACATCAATTCTTGTGACAAATTCCTCACGAAACATTGGTCATCAGCAGACTCAATGGGCCGAATGGCCTCCTTCTGCACTGTACATTCTATGACCCATGATTAAAACATTCAGCCATGATTGAATGGCAGAGCAGACTCGATGGGCCGAATGGCCTAATTCTCCTCCATGTCTTATGGTCTAATGATCAAACGGGCCAATGGGAAATGCTGTGGCTTCCTGGGATCCCCCCCCCCCCCCCCCCCCCCCCCGCCAGCTGAAAATACCATGGGCGCAAATCACTATTGATCCCTAAAGGGGGGACCAGGCATCAGGAGCATCAAAGGAAAGCAAGGGAGTGAGCACCCTCTCTACACTTACCTCCAGGGTGCAGAGGGGATCCTTCAGGGGAGGTAGGAGTTAGGGGGGCTTAGACTGGGCTTCAAGGGTTCAGGTCAGGGATCATTGTGCAGAGAGGAAATCCTGTGTTAATTCTTCCCTCTGTAGCCTTGAAAACCTTTAGACTCTCTCCTAGTATGTTAAGTTCAAAGTCTTGTCAGCGGAAGATGAAATTCGACCATTTGATGTATTGGAAAACTGTGAAGTTCTTTTTCAGATTAAATTTAATTCTTCTTTAACGTTTTCAAGACTCTGAGCTTGCTGAGAAGCCTAAAAGCTTTGAACTGCATTGTTTACATTCAATTTCTGGGTCCATTACCTTTCACAAGCTTCTTGATTATCTTGAGGAGGCCATTGATTATCAGGTCCATGCAATTTCAAAGGAGGGATTAGATCTGTATGTTTTTACAGTTGGTCATGGTCCATTAACTCTAAAGTGATGTCACTTTTGAGCAGGTGTTGTTACTAACTGCAGTGTTTTTAAAGTGCTTCCGAGAAAGAGGTGTTGTTTTTTTTTCAGCTAGGGTTTCCTCTATCCTGAAGTTCTTCTTATAAAGACCAGGGGCGGCATTCTCCACCCCGCCGTGCCACATTTCTGCCCCGACCGGCTGGCGGGATTCTCCGTTATGCCATTGGGAAACCCCCGGGCGCTGGCAAAACAGAGAATCACGCCGGCGGAGAATCATGACCCAGGTGTTCTGTCCGAGTTCTGCCCCTGTCACACTGGTACTGTCAACCTGGCACTAATCCCTGGCATCTTGGGTGCCAAGGCGAAGTACCAGGTAGCCATTGCCGGCGAGGGGGGGTTAGGGAAGGGAGGGGCATTTAGCAAAATTATAGCGGAGTGTTGATGTGGATCGCACTGATCCACCCGGTGAGAATTGCACGTCGTTTCCCACCAGAAACCACACTTGGAATTCTGCCGTTCTTTTACAAAGAGGCCTGTGAAGCTGTGGAATTCACTTCTAGGGCTGGTGGTTGAAGCAGTAACCACGGCAACCTTGAAGATTACATTGGATATGAGGATGAAAGAAACGTGAAGGATGGGATATGGGGACAGGATGGGTAAAAGCATCATGGGCTGGAGGGGCTGAATGGCTTGGTTCTGTATTACAATTTCTTTATATCATAAATTGGTGAACTAACATGGCCATTAACATCTCTAAACATCTCACCACCTTGTAAAAGGCAGAAATACATGTCAGGGGATAAAAAGTGGCCGTAATTAGTGGCGGGTAACAAGGAAGGAAGCAGGGAGAGGAACATTTGTCGGCTCCTTTGAAATTGAAGATACGAGGTTTGAGAACAGAGACGCTGAGATATCAGGAAGCATGATTAACTAACTCAGATATGGGGCTTTTAAAAGCCTGTAGTTATCTAAATAAGGAAAGTCTGTGAGAATGAATGGGTTCCTCAGTTCTGATTTGCTGGGACCAGCCTCCCCGAACAGACGCCGGAATGTGGCGACTAGGGGCTTTTCACAGTAACTTCATTGAAGCCTACTCGTGACAATAAGCCATTTTCATTTTTTTTTTCAAATGGGGGGAAAAAGTCTTCGTACCAACAGAGTGGAAGAGCGAGCAACAGAGAGCACTCAATCCTCAAGGGTGGCATAAGGAGAGAGGTCAGAGAAGCACTAACCTGTCGCCTGCACAATTAGAGGGACTCGGGCGTATCTGTGCAGAGATCAGAGACGCAAAACTTCTAAATATTGTAAACTGTGAAAGGGACAGTGTAGAACTTCAAAAGGACTTAGGCAAGTCGGTGGAGTGGGCAGATAGGTGACAGATGATGTTCAATGCGGAGAAATGAGGTGATGCATTTTGCTAGGAAGAACATGGTGTGACGATATTAAACAAGGGGTAAAATTCTTAAAGGGGGCGTGCAGGCGCATAGAGTCATAGAGTGTACAGTGCAGAAGGAGGCCATTCAGCCCATCGAGCACCCTACTTTATTTTCAAACTTTTTATTGGCATTTTCAAAATTATACACATTGCCGTTCGTTTTCATTTATTGTCACAAAGGTTTCTTCTTAGGTTTCTCTATTTACAGTCTGTCGTTGTCTGGCTCAGCATACACTCCTTCCTATCCCCCCACCTCTCCCGCTCCCCTCTCCCTGACCCCCTCCCCTCCCTTCCCGCCTTTTTCACTGCTGCTCCCTATTTTTCCGGGCTGGGTTTTGCTACCTCACCTTGCTCTCCCCCCTCCCCCCCGGTCCTCCCCAGCTTTCCTCTTTCTGTCTTGTCCTGGCTATTTCCCCCTGGCTATTTATTTATTTATGTGTTGGCTACAAACAGGTCCCGGAACAGTTGGTTGAATGGCTCCCATGTTTTGTGGAAGCCCTCTTCCGACCCACAGATGGTGAATTTGATTTTCTCCATTTGGAGAATTTCTGAGAGGTCGGACAGCCAGTCTGCAGCTTTGGCTGGTGCTGCTGATCGCCAACCAAGCAGGATTCTACGGAGGGCGATTCAGGGAGGCAAAGGCAAGGGCGTCCGCCCGACTCCCCATGAAGAGATCTGGCCGGTCTGATACCCCGAAGACCGCCACATTCGGGCATGGCTCCACCCTCAAAGAGCACCCTACTTAAGCCCACACCTCCACCCTATCCCAGTAACCCCGCCTCACCTTTTTGGGCACTAAGGGCAATTTTGCACGGCCAATCCACCCAACCTGCACATCTATAGACTGTGGGAGGAAACCGGAGCACCCGGAGGAAACCCACGCAGACACGGGGAGAACGTGCAGACTCCGCACAGACAGTGACCCAGGCCGGGAATCGAACCTGGGACCCTGGAGCTGTGAAGCAACAGTGCTAACCACTGTGCTACCATGTCGCCTGCACAATTAGAGGGACTCGGGCGTATCTGTGCAGAGATCATTGAAAGTGGTAGGACTGTTGGAGAGAGCAATTAATAAAGCAGACAGTATTCTGGGATTTATTAATAGGGGCACAGGGTACAAGAGCGAGGAGGTTATACTGAACTTATACAAGTTAGACACTAGTCTAACACTAGTTAGACCTCAGCTCGGATGTTGTGCACAATTCTGTGAGCCACAGTATCAGAAGGATGTGAATACATTGGAGAGAGTGCAGAAGAGATTTACAAGAATGGCTCCAGGGATGAGGATAGATCAGAGAGGTTGGGACTGTTCCCCTTGAAGAGGAAAAGGTTAAGAGGAGATTTGATAGAGATCTTCAAAATCATGAGCGGGCTGGACAGAGTAGACAGGGAGAAACTGTTCCCGCTCGGAAAAGGATCAAGAACGAGGCGGAACAGATTTAAAGTGATTAGCAAAAGAAGCAAATGTGATGGGAGAAAAACCTTTCTCACCCAGCGAGTGGTTGGGGTCTGGAATGCACGGCCTGGAAGTGTGGTGGAGGCAGCTTCAATCGAGGCGTCTTAAGAGAGCATTAGAGCATTATTTGAACAGAAACAATGGGGTTCCGGGGAAATGTTGCCTGGTCTGGAGGGTGTTAACTATGCGGAGAGGCTGAATAGACTTGGACTGTTTTCATTCGAACGACGGAGGTTGGGGGGTGAGCGGTCGACAAGATTATAGAGACATGGATAAAATGGATGGGCAGGCACTCTTTCCCAGGGTGGAGGGGTCAGTCACCAGGGGGCAAGGGTTTAAGGACTGTGCGGCAAAGTTTAGAGGAGATGTGCGAGGCAGGTTTTTTACACAGAGGGTGGTGAGTGCCTGGAACGCGTTGCCAGGGGACGCTGTGGAAGCAGATACATTAACGGCGTTCAAAAGGTATCTTGACAAACACATGGATAGGATGGGTATAGAGGGATACGGCACAAGGAAGTGCTGAGGGTTTTGGCCAAGGTTGGTATCATGGCCGGTACAGGGCTGGAGGGCCGAAGGGCCTGTTCCTGTGCTGTATTGTTCTTTGTTCTCTCTGAAAAAACAGGGAAATGTGTCAAACTTGAACAACATGAAACTCTGGTTAGGTTGAAATCATCAACCAATCCCACCGGTAGTACAGCATTACACACAGAAAGGTACGTGCGATCAGCCAGACTTGTTTATGCTTGCCAAAGGACTGCACTGACCAATCACAGTGGAGTTAGATTGCACATTGAGTTCTCCATACGCCCTCACGAATAGGAGCAGGAGGTGCGAAAGGACGTGCGAGAATGACGAAACCCGTGAGATGGTTAAAAGTGGAGTCATCTAGCTACCCAACATGATTCTGCTCGCTGCCCTGCTCTTCTTTAACTTGTTACCATGGGAACGTTTACATCCACCTGAGGCGCCAGACTGGGTCTCCGTTTCACATCTTAGCTGTGATGCACGATCAGTTACACAAAGACGAGAGGAGAATGCAATCAAGGCTTTATTACACAGAGATGTGTGGCCTCCTACAGCAGCTGGCGAAATGGCTGCTGTACAAGGAGCACACATATTTATACTCCGCCTACTGGGCGGAGCCAGCAGGCAGGGAACTACCCCAGTACCTGCAGTACAGAGGCCTTACCACAAATCACCTAATATATAGGGTCAGTGATGACTACCACAAGCCGCAAGGCAGCAGCTGTGGCAGTGCAGCCCTCCCTCAATAACACAAATGGGGTGTGAGCCAGCCTACTCCCTACTGCATTGTTTCAAAGAACAGCACAACTATTCCTCATTGTGTTCTGGCGAGTGTTCCTCCCTCAGCCAACATCATCAAAGTAGGCCATCTGGTCACTTATTTCATTGACGTTGATGGACTCCTGCTGTGCGCAAATTGGTTGCCACATTTTCCACATTCTTCGGCGATCACTTGCTCACAAGTATGATTGTCCACCTAAGAAACTCCATGTTCCTGGCTCTGTGGGTTCTTGTGCAGCCGCCGAGCCCAATCCTATGGCTGCATTTCTGAGCCGCATTGAAGAGTTGGGAGGGTGACCGCCTTGTACGCGATGATCTTGGTGTCAGCACGGATATCCCGGTAGTCAAAGACTCCCGTCCTGAGGAGCTCGCGGATTGGATATGACGTTGGCTGTATGTCGATGAAAGCCTTAGAGGACAGGTGGTTCCCCAGGCAAGTGCTTGAGTGAGTGGTTGCTGAGAAGGGGAGTAAATGTTTTAAAAACTTACTGTTGGGAGTTTCCAGCAGAATCCGGTCGGAGTGAGGACAGAGTGACTGCTGGGTAAGTAGTAAAGATTTAAATTGTTTGCACAGGCCCATAACAGCTGATTGCTGTTCTCGTGCGGAGTGCAGTGGTTGCTGGTTAAGTATTTTATTTTTACCTTTATTTAAGTTGTGCGGTTCCTAAACCCGAGACACTACACTTGTAGTGTCCCCCACCCTTCCACCTCCTCTAACCGAAGGGGTAGAGTGAATAGCAGGTAAGCTCTTTCTTCCTTTTTCTTGTTTTATCTAGAGGGGATGGCAGGGAAGGCAGTACAATGTTCCTCCTGCAGAATGTTTGAGGTGAGGGACGCTGTCAGTGTCCCTGGTGATTTCACCTGTGGGAAGTGCACCCAGCTCCAGCTCCTCAGAAACCGTGTTAGGGAACTGGAGCTGGAGCTGGATGAACTTCAGATCATTCGGGAGGCAGAGGTGGTCATACATAGTAGCTTCAGGGATGTAATTACTCCGAAGAATCATGATAGGTGGGTGACGCTGAGAGGGGCTGGGAGGAAGCAATCAGTGCAGGGATCCTCTGTGGTCGTTCCCCTCAGTAACCAGTATACCGCTTTGGATACTTTAGAGGGGTGGTTTAGCACACTGGGCTAAATCACTGGCTTTTAAAGCCGACCAAGGCAGACCAGCAGCATGGTTCAATTCCTGTAACAGCCTCCCCGAACAGACGCTGGAATGTGGCGACTTGGGGCGTTTCACAGTAACTTCATTGAAGCCTACTCGTGACAATAAGCGATTGTCATTCATTTCATTCATTCATTTTCATTCATTTCATTTCATTGGATACTGTTGAGGGAGACAACCTACCAGGGGAAGGCTAAGGTGAATAGATGTCCAGCACTGAGTCCATCCCTGTGGCTCAGAAGGGAAGGAGGGAGAGCAGGAGAGCAATAGTTATTCGGGACTCGATAGTTAGAGGGACAGATAGATGGTTCTGTGGCAACGAAAGAGACTCACGGATGGTATGTTGCCTCCCGGGTGCCAGGGTCCGTGACGTCTCGGACCGTGTTTTCAGAATCCTTAAGGGGGAGGGGGAACAGTCACAAGTCGTGGTGCACATCGGTACCAACGACATAGGTACAAGATGGGACGGGGATTTAAAACAGGAATTTAGGGAGCTAGGGTGGAAGCTGAGAGCCAGGACAAACCATGTTGTCATCTCTGCTTTGTTGCCATTTCCACGTGCTAGCGAGGTGAGGAACAGGGAGAGAGTGCAGATAAACACGTGACTACAGGGATAGTGTAGGAGGGAGGGTTTCAGTTACGTGGATAATTGGAGCACATTCTGGGGAAGGTGGGACCTGTACAGACAGGACGGTTTGTACCTGAACCTGGGAAGAAAATTTGCTACGGCTCTTCAGGGGGGTTTAAACTAATTTGTCAGGGGGATGGGAAAACAAGCTGTAGTCCAGAAGCCAGTGTTGAGAGTAGTGAGGTACTGAGGAGGGTATCAAGGTCGCAGGAGTGTACCGGCAGACAGAAAGGTGGGTTGAAGTGTGTCTACTTCAATGCAAGGAGCATCCGGAATAAGGTAGGTAAACTTGGAGCGTAGATTGGTACTTGGGACCACGATGTTCTGGCCATGGTTAGAACAGGGATAGGAATGGTTGTTAGAAGTTCCGGGGGATAGATGATTCAGGAAGAGTAGGGAAGGTGGTAAAAGAGGTGGAGGAGTAGCATTGTTAATCAAGGATAGTTTAACAGCTGCAGAAAGGCAGTTCAAAGGGGATCTGCCTACTGAGGTAATATGGGCCGAAGTTAGAAATAGGAAAGGAGCGGTCACATTGTTAGGAGTTTTCTATAGGCCCCCAAATAGTAAAAGAAATGTGGAGAAAGAAATTGCAAAACAGATTATGGATAGGTGTGGAGGTCTCAGGGTAGTTGTCATGGGTGACTTTAACTTTCCAAATATTGATTGGAACCTCTATAGGTCGAACAGTTCGGATGGGGCAGTTTTTGTACGGTGTGTGCAGGAGGGTTTCCTGACAGAATATGTGGATAGGCCGATACATCGGATTTGGTACTGGGTAATGAATGGGGCCAAGTGTTAGATTTGTTTGTGGGAGAGCACTTTGGAGATAGTGACCACAATTCGGTGTCTTTCACTATTGCAATGGAGAGGGATAGGGCCATACGGCAGGGCAAGGTTTATAATTGGGAGAGGGGTAATTATGATGCGATTAGGCAAGAATTAGGGAACATAAGTTGGGAACAGAAACTGTCAGGGAAAGGCATAAATGAAAAGTGGAGCTTGTTCAAGGAACAAATACTGTGTGTCCTTGATAGGTATGTCCCTGTCAGGCAGGGAGGAAATGGCCGTGTGAGGGAACCATGGTTCACAAAAGAGGTTAAATGTCTTGTCAAGAGGAAAAAGGAAGTGTATGTAAGGATGAGAAAACAAGGTTCAGTTAGGTCGCTTGAGGGTTACAAGGTAGCAAGGAATTAGCTAAAAAGACGGCTTAGGAGAGCTAGGAGGGGGCATGAGAAGTCCTTGGCGGGTCGGATCAAAACCCCAAGGATTTTTACTCTTATGTGAGAAATAAAAGAATGAACAGGGTGAGGTTAGGGCTGGTCAAGGACAGTAGTGGGAATTTGTCAGAAGAAATAGGAGAGGCGTTGAATAAATATTTTCTTCATTGTTCACCAAGGAGAGGGGCCATGTTTTTGAAGATGTGAGTGTGATATAGGCGGGTAGGCAGAAGGAGGTAGATGTTATGAGGAAGGATGTATCAGCAATTTTGAAAAATCTTAGGGTTGACAAATCCCCTGGGCCAGATGGGATATATCCAAGGATTCTTTGGGAGGCAAGGCATGAGATTGCAGAGCCTTTGGCTTTGATCTTTGGGTCCTCACTGCCCATGGGGATAGTGCCAGAGGACTGGAGAGTGGCAAATGTTGTTCCTCTGTTCAAGAAAAGGAATAGGAGTGGCCCTGGTAATTAGAGGCCGGTTAGTCTTACTTCGGTGGTCGGTAAGTTAATGGAAAAGGGTCCTGAAGGATAGGATTTATGACCATTTGGAAAGATGCAGCTTAATCCGGGATAGTCAACACGGATTCGTGAAGGGTAAGTCTTGCCTCACAAATTTGACTGAATTCTTTGAGGACGTAACTAAGTGTGTAGATGAAGGTGGAATAGTTGATGTCATATACATGGATTTTAGTAAGGCATTTGATAAGGTTCCCCATGGTCGACTTATGAAGAAAGTAAGGAGGTGTGGGATAGAGGGAAATTTGGCCAATTGGATAAGTAACTGGCTATCACATAGAAGACAGAGGGTGGTGGTGGATGGAAAATTTTCAGACTGGAGACCAGTTACCAGAGGTGTACCACAGGGATCAGTGCTGGGTCCTCTGCTATTTATGATTTTTATCAATGACTTGGAGGAGGGGGCTGAAGGGTGGGTCAGTAAATTTGCTGATGACACCAAGATTGATGGAGTAGTGGATGAGGTGGAGGGATGTTGTAGGTTGCAAAGAGACATTGGTAGGATGCAGAGCTGGGCCGAAAAATGGCTTATGGTGTTTAACCCTGAAAAGTGCGATGTGATTCATTTTGGTAGAACAAAATTGAATGTGGATTACAGGGTCAACGGCAGGGTTCTGAGGAATGTGGAGGAACAGAGAGAGATCTTGGGGTTCATGTACACAGGTTGCGCGTTTTGAAAAACTTGAGGATAGACAAGTCCCCCGGGCCTGACGGGATATATCCAAGGATTCTCTGGGAAGCAAGAAATGAAATTGCAGAGCCGTTGGCAATGATCTTTTCGTCCTCGCTGTCAACAGGGGTGGTACCAGAGGATTGGAGAGTGGCAAATGTCGTGCCCCTGTTCAAAAAAGGGAATAGGGATAACCCTGGGAATTACAGGCCAGTTAGTCTTACTTCGGTGGTAGGCAAAGTAATGGAAAGGGTACTGAGGGATAGGATTTCTGAGCATCTGGAAAGGCATTGCTTGATTAGGGATAGTCAGCACGGATTTGTGAGGGGTAGGTCTTGTCTTACAAGTCTTATTGAATTCTTTGAGGAGGTGACCAAGCATGTGGATGAAGGTAAAGCAGTGGATATAGTGTACATGGATTTTAGTAAGGCATTTGATAAGGTTCCCCATGGTAGGCTTATGCAGAAAGTAAGGAGGCATGGGATAGTGGGAAATTATGGCCAGTTGGATAACAAACTGGCTAACCGATAGAAGACAGAGAGTTGTGGTGGATGGCAAATATTCAGCCTGGAGCCCAGTTATCAGTGGCGTACCGCAGGGATCAGTTCTGGGTCCTCTGCTGTTTGTGATTTTCATTAACGACTTGGATGAGGGAGTTGAAGGGTGGGTCAGTAAATTTGCAGATGATACGAAGATTGGTGGAGTTGTGGATAGTGAGGAGGGCTGTTGTCGGCTTCAAAGAGACATAGATAGAATGCAGAGCTGGGCTGAGAAGTGGCAGATGGAGTTTAACCCTGACAAGTGTGAGGTTGTCCATTTTGGAAGGACAAATCTGAATGCGGAATACAGGGTTAATGGTAGGGTTCTTGGCAATGTGGAGGAGCAGAGAGATCTTGGGGTCTATGTTCATTGTTCTTTGAAAGTTGCCACTCAAGTGGATAGAGCTGTGAAGAAGGCCTATGGTGTGCTAGCGTTCATTAGCAGAGGGATTGAATTTAAGAGCCGTGAGGTGATGATGCAGCTGTACAAAACCTTGGTCAGGCCACATTTGGAGTACTGTGTGCAGTTCTGGTCACCTCATTTTAGGAAGGATGTGGAAGCTTTGGAAAAGGTGCAAAGGAGATTTACCAGGATGTTGCCTGGAATGGAGAGTAGGTCATACGAGGAAAGGTTGAGGGTGTTAGGCCTTTCTCATTAGAACGGAGAAGGATGAGGGGCGACTTGATAGAGGTTTATAAGATGATCAGGGGAATAGATAGAGTAGACAGTCAGAGACTTTTTCCCCGGGTGGAACACACCATTACAAGGGGACATAAATTTAAGATAATGGTGGAAGATATAGAGGGGATGTCAGAGGTAGGTTCTTTACCCAGAGAGTAGTGGGGGCATGGAATGCACTGCCTGTGGTAGTAGTTGAGTCGGAAAATTTATGGACCTTCAAGCGGCTATTGGATAGGTACTTGGATTAGGGTAGAATAAGGGAGTGTAGGTTAACTTCTTAAGGGCAGCACGGTAGCATTGTGGATAGCACAATTGCTTCACAGCTCCAGGGTCCCAAGTTCGATTTCGACTTGGGTCACTGTCTGTGTGGAGTCTGCACATCCTCCCCGTGACTGCGTGGGTTTCCTCCGGGTACTCCGGTTTCCTCCCACAGTCCAAAGATGTGCAGGTTGGGTGGATTGGCCATGACAAATTGTCCAAAATTCTATGATTAACCTAGGACAAAAGTTCGGCGCAACATCGTGGGCCGAAGGGCCTGTTCTGTGCTGTATTTCTCTATCTCTATCTCTATCTCTATCTCTGAACGTTGCCACTCAAGTGGATAGAGCCGTGAAGAAGGCCTATAGTTTGTTAGCGTTTATTAACCGGGGGCTTGAGTTTAAGAGCCGCGGGGTTATGCTGCAACTATACATGACCCTGGTGAGACCACATTTGGAGTATTGTGTGCAGTTCTGGTCAGTTCACTATAGGAAGGAGGAAGCATTGGAAAGGGTGCAAAGGAGATTTACAGGGATGCTGCCTGGTTTGCAGGATGGGTCTTATGAGGAACGGTTGAGGGAGCGAGGGCTTTTCTCTTTGGAGCGGAGGAGGATGAGAGGTGACTTAATAGAGGTTTATAAGATGATGAGGAGGATAGATAGAGTGGACGTTCAGAGACTATTTCCTCGGGTGGATGTAGCTGTTACAAGGGGGCATAACTCTAAGGTTCAGGGTGGGAGATATAGGAGGGATGTCCGAGGTAGGTTCTTTACTCAGAGAGTGGTTAGGGTCTGGCGGGGTTGGCGCTGCGCCAACCGGCGCCAAAAGGCCTCCACCGGCCGGCGCGAGTTGGCACATGTGCAGGAGCGCCAGCATCTGCTGGCATCATCCCAGCGCATGCGCAGGGGGATTCTTCTCCCTGCCGGCCATCGCGGAGTTTGACAGCAGCTGGCGCGGAGGGAAAGAGTGTCCCCATGGCACAGGCCCGCCCGCGGATCGGTGGGCCCCGGTCGCGGGCCAGGCCACTGTGGGGGCACCCACGGGGCCAGATCTCCCTGCCCACCCCCGAGGACCCCACAGGCCGCCCGCAGGGTCAGGTCCCGCCGGTACGGACCTGGTTGATTTACGCCGACGGGACCTGGCCGAAAACGGGCGACCGCTCGGCCCATCGCAGGCTGGAAAATCACCGGGGGGGGGGGCTTCTGCCAGCGGCCGCAGACCACCGCAGCGCGATTCCCGCCCCCGCCAAAACCCCGGCGACGGAGAATTTGGTAGCCGGCGTCGGGGCGGGATCCACAACGCCCCCCGGCAATTCTCTGACCCGGGCGGCCTGCGGAGTCCTCGGAGGGGTGCGGGGGGATCTGGCCCCGTGGCTGCCCCCACAGTGGCCTGGCCCGCGATCGGGGCCCATCGATCCGCGGGTGGGCCTGTGCCGTGGAGGCACTCTTTCCTTCTGCCCTGGCTGCTGTCAAACTCCACCATGGCCGGCACGGAGAAGAACCCCCCTGTATCAAATCTCCCCCTTAACCTTCTCTGGCCAAGGAGCACAGTGCCAACGTCTCCAGTCTGCATATAACTGTAATCCCTCATTCCTGGAACCCTTCTTGTCACACTGTGGCCTCCTGACTACGCAATATGGCTCCCTGAGCACATTATTCCATTAGGTGAGCTCCAAAACGTGGAGCTTGTAGGCAGCAAAGGTATGCAGGTCTTAAGATTTGCGATATTTTCTAACTGCGAGCAATTAGCAGGAACATTATGAAATAATTAAATTTATACCAGTAATAATTCAACTTCCCAAAGGGGGACAAAGTTCCCGAGCGAGCGCGTTTAGCCGCGTGTTTTCCGGCACTCGCAGTGCGGAGAAACGCATGGCTATTCAACGCGACTCGCATTGAACAAGGGGCCTGAACGGGGAGCGCGCGACCGAGGCCATACGCAGCCCCGTTTTTAGCCCCTGAACTCCCCCATAGCCGCGAGAGATCGGGATGGCATTTTCAAATGGCATCCCAATAGTCGAGGCCTCGAAACCGCATCCCCAACCTCCCCCCGCAGTCTGAACGGGACATGGGAGGGGGCCCCCGGCCCCTCCTCACCCCCGCCGGCCCCTCCTCACCCCCCCCCCCCCCCCCCCCCCCCCCCCCGCAGCCCCCAACACCCACACTGGGCAACCCCGGACCAATCGCAAACATGCAAAAAATGCCATCTCAGCAGTGTCAATCTGGCACCCTGGCAGTGCACCCGCCAGCTGGCAGTGCCACCTGGGCAGTCCCAGGCTGACACCCAGGTGAATAATTTTCAAAGATCCATGACTAATAATTCACAAAAGAGGCAAGTTGAAATATTGTTGACGTTACCACTCAGAAAGAGAAAGCTCCGGAGGCATTCAAAGTAAGATGCTGCCTGTTTGACCCCCTCAGGCGGGTTTAACCACCGCGTTGCCGCTGGCATGGATCTGACTGTGCCGGGTGAACAGCACAAACTGATTGGCGATGGGCACGAATCTGTTTGCCATTCACTCGGGCCACTCCCGATGGCAAGTTCCGGAACCCACCGGAAACTGGCGAGTATATCGTTAACCCTCATTTGCATTCCTTTCAATCTCATTAGCGAGATTAAAGTCGAACGCAACGGCCTCCCGGGAACTCCCCAGTAAGAAATCACGTGGGGCGTCGTTTAGTGCCCATTTCCAAAAACGTAAAGCTGGTGCAATGGTTTCCGGGGAGTGGTGGGATGAGGAGGTGAGCAGCCATTTCCATTTTCCATCATGCAGGTCAAGGGCAGCAGGGCTCCTGCCTCAGTGCCCAGGTTAGGCAGGGGGGCAGGTGGCCCCTCAAGGGGCCAGGGCTTGGTCAGGGGCCTGAAGCGTTCCAAGTTGGGGGTCGTCCCTGTGCCGGGGCTTTGAGGGCTTTCAGCCATCTTCCAATATTGTGGACACCCAGGAGAGGGGCTACCACAACTTCAGCCTGTCTGTCCCACCAAACACTTCCTGGATGGAGCCCTGCTGGGGCTTCAATGCTGAAAGTCAATTTCACTCCCTTTGACTGTGAGCAGCCTCTAGCTTCACAGCTGAAGGCTATTTCAAATGAGGAATTAGCCTTGTTAGTTGTGAGAGCACTTCACGCTCCTCAACCGTCAAGTGCTTCCTTAAGGGCACAGGTGCCATGTCTCAGAGGATGATTAGTGCACTGCATGTCCAGCAAACGGTGATGCCTGAACAGAGTGCCTGAACTCTAGGAGCATCAGCACCAACAGTCAAACACTAAAGAGCTGGGCTTCACCACGGGCGACCCTGCTGCAGCCAAAGGGTAAGTGTGTGGATCAGGGGAGGGCATTTGTGCACAGCCTCTGTGATGTTCCCCGCAAAGTTCTGGGGTCATGGGGCTCCTGATGTGGCCGGGAGTGTGTGCGCAGAGCAAGCTTTTCCAGCACAGCTGGCTGGCTGGATGGCAGTCCGAGAGAAGGCGGGGTAAGAGTGAGGGAGACTTGGGGGAATTTGAGGGTCCCGGGATGGAAACCCGAAATGATTCTCTCCTTCTCCAATTCCTTCCAGATCAATAAATGTTTGTTGGGGTCGCGTTTCTGGTGGCAGCTGAGGTGGGCGGACGCCGGAGAAGACAGCAGCGACAACGCACGCTTGAGGCAGCACCCCATGTGCAGGGGGCCGCCACACACCTTGAAGACCCGGCCGCCCAAGACGTTGAACAAGGACTGAGAAGGAAAGGCCAGTGACGGCCCACGGTGTATAGACATCGTTGGTCATTCATTTGTTATGGGCCAGGGTTTAGAGAACCCCAAAGTGTATCATGGAGTTCACCTGACCCACAACTTTTACTAGAATGTGGTATGGGGAGCACACGGCCTACTCTACAGGTGTGGTACAGCAGAAATAGAAAAGTAATCTATAAAGCAAGACAATGTTTATTCTATGAACTTAAGTTAACCTTTTTAAAGCATACAGTGAACATCTTAGCAACCATTAATTCAAATACAACCCCCAAAGAATACAACACTAAGTAATCCTTAATAACTTCCCAAACAACATCCAGAAGACATCCTTTTAACAGAAGCACATTCGGTTTACATTCACTACTGAAAACATTTATAGTTCTGAAGTCATCAAATGATCAAGAGGTAGTATTTTGATGGCAGAGAGAACAGCAGTACACCTGCTCTGTCTGGCTTCAGCTCCAACGCTGAAAATGAAACTAAAACACACCCTGCAGCAAACAGCCTAAAACAAAAGTAAAAAGCTGACAGACAGCCCAGCTCCACCCACACTCTGACATCACTGCAGTAATAAACACCTATTTCTTAAAGGTACTCTCACATGACCCAATGAGCTGACTCGTTCCCCTGAGTAACAAGTATACCGTTTTGGATACTTGTGGGGGGGACGACTTACCAGGGGTAAGCCATGGGGTACGGGCCTCTGGCACGGAGTCTGTCCCTGTTGCTCAGAAGGGAAGGGGGGAAAGGAGTAGAACATTAGTAATTGGGGACTCAATAGTCAGGGGCACAGATAGGAGATTTTGTGGGAGCGAGAGAGACTCACGTTTGGTATGTTGCCTCCCAGGTGCAAGGGTACGTGATGTCTCGGATCGTGTTTTCCGGGTCCTTAAGGGGGAGGGGGAGCAGCCCCAAGTCGTAGTCCACATTGGCACTAACGACATAGGTAGGAAAGGGGACAAGGATGTCAGGCAGGCCTTTAGGGAGCTAGGATGGAAGCTCAGAGCGAGAACAAACAGAGTTGTTATCTCTGGGTTGTTGCCCGTGCCACGTGATAGTGAGATGAGGAATAGGGGAGAGAGAGCAATTAAACACGTGGCTACAGGGATGGTGCAGGCGGGAGGATTCAGATTTCTGGATAACTGGGGCTCTTTCTGGGGAAGGTGGGACCTCCATAGACAGGATGGTCTACATCTGAACCTGAGGGGCACCAATATCCTGGGGGGGGAGATTTGTTAGTGCTCTTTGGGGGGGTTTAAACTAATTCAGCAGGGGCATGGGAACCTGGATTGTAGTTTTGGGGTACGGGAGATTGAGAGTATAGAGGTCAGGAGCACAGATTTGACTTTGCAGGAGGGTGCCAGTGTTCAGGTAGGTGGTTTGAAGTGTGTCTACTTCAATGCCAGGAGTATACGAAATAAGGTAGGGGAACTGGCAGCATGGGTTGGTACCTGGGACTTCGATGTTGTGGCCATTTCAGAGACATGGATAGAGCAGGGACAGGAATGGTTGTTGCAGGTTCCGGGGTTTAGGTGTTTTAGTAAGCTCAGAGAAGGGGGCAAAAGAGGGGGAGGTGTGGCGCTGCTAGTCAAGGACAGTATTACGGTGGCGGAAAGGATGCTAGATGGGGACTCTTCTTCCGAGGTAGTATGGGCTGAGGTTAGAAATAGGAAAGGAGAGGTCACCCTGTTGGGAGTTTTCTATAGGCCACCTAATAGTTCTAGGGATGTAGAGGAAAGGATGGCGAAGATGATTCTGGAAAAGAGCGAAAGTAACAGGGTAGTTGTTATGGGAGACTTTAACTTTCCAAATATTGACTGGAAAAGATATAGTTCGAGTACATTAGATGGGTCATTCTTTGTACAATGTGTGCAGGAGGGTTTTCTGACACAATATGTTGACAGGCCAACAAGAGGCGAGGCCACATTGGATTTGGTTTTGGGTAATGAACCAGGCCAGGTGTTAGATCTGGAGGTAGGTGAGCACTTTGGAAACAGTGACCACAATTCGGTGACCTTTACGTTAGTGATGGAAAGGGATAAGTATACCCCGCAGGGCAAGAGTTATAGCTGGGGGAAGGGCAATTATGATGCCATTAGACATGACTTAGGATGTGTTGGTTGGAGAAGTAGGCTGCAAGGGTTGGGCACACTGGATATGTGGAGCTTGTTCAAGGAACAGCTATTGCATGTTCTTGATAAGTACGTACCAGTCAGGCAGGGAGGAAGGGGTCGAGCGAGGGAACCGTGGTTTACCAAAGAAGTGGAATCTCTTGTTAAGAGGAAGAAGGAGGCCTATGTGAAGATGAGGCGTGAAGTTTCAGTTGGGGCGCTTGATAGTTACAAGGAAGCGAGGAAGGATCTAAAGAGAGAGCTGAGACGAGCAAGGAGGGGACATGAGAAGTCTTTGGCAGGTAGGATCAAGGAAAACCCAAAAGCTTTCTATAGGTATGTCAGGAATAAAAGAATGACTAGGGTAAGAGTAGGGCCAGTCAAGGACAGTGGTGGGAAGTTGTGTGTGGAGGCTGAGGAGATAAGCGAGATACTAAATGAATACTTTTCGTCAGTATTCACTCAGGAAAAAGATAATATTGTGGAGGAGAATGCTGAGACCCAGGCTATTAGAATAGATGGCATTGAGGTGCGTAGGGAAGAAGTGTTGGCAATTCTGGACAAGGTGAAAATAGATAAGTCCCCGGGGCCGGATGGGATTTATCCTAGGATTCTCTGGGAAGCCAGGGAAGAGATTGCTGAGCCTTTGGCTTTGATTTTTAGGTCATCGTTGGCTACAGGAATAGTGCCAGAGGACTGGAGGATAGCAAATGTGGTCCCTTTGTTCAAGAAGGGGAGTAGAGATAACCCCGGTAACTATAGGCCGGTGAGCCTAACGTCTGTGGTGGGTAAAGTCTTGGAGAGGATTATAAAAGATACGATTTATAATCATCTAGATAAGAATAATATGATTAGGGACAGTCAGCATGGTTTTGTGAAGGGTAGGTCATGCCTCACAAACCTTATCGAGTTCTTTGAGAAGGTGACTGAACAGGTTGACGAGGGTAGAGCAGTTGATGTGGTGTATATGGATTTCAGTAAAGCGTTTGATAAGGTTCCCCACGGTCGGCTATTGCAGAAAATACGGAGGCTAGGGATTGAGGGTGATTTAGAGATGTGGATCAGAAATTGGCTAGTTGAAAGAAGACAGAGAGTGGTAGTTGATGGGAAATGTTCAGAATGGAGTTCAGTTACGAGTGGCGTACCACAAGGATCTGTTCTGGGGCCGTTGCTGTTTGTCATTTTTATAAATGACCTAGAGGAGGGCGCGGAAGGATGGGTGAGTAAATTTGCTGATGACACTAAAGTCGGTGGAGTTGTAGACAGTGCGGAAGGATGTTGCAGGTTACAGAGGGACATAGATAAGCTGCAGAGCTGGGCTGAGAGGTGGCAAATGGAGTTTAATGTGGAGAAGTGTGAGGTGATTCACTTTGGAAAGAATAACAGAAATGCGGAATATTTGGCTAATGGTAAAATTCTTGGTAGTGTGGATGAGCAGAGGGATCTCGGTGTCCATGTACATAGATCCCTGAAAGTTGCCACCCAGGTTGATAGGGTTGTGAAGAAGGCCTATGGTGTGTTGGCCTTTATTGGTAGAGGGATTGAGTTCCGGAGCCATGAGGTCATGTTGCAGTTGTACAAAACTCTAGTACGGCCGCATTTGGAGTATTGCGTACAGTTCTGGTCGCCTCATTATAGGAAGGACGTGGAAGCTTTGGAACGGGTGCAGAGGAGATTTACCAGGATGTTGCCTGGTATGGAGGGAAAATCTTATGAGGAAAGGCTGATGGACTTGAGGTTGTTTTCGTTAGAGAGAAGAAGGTTAAGAGGTGACTTAATAGAGGCATACAAAATGATCAGAGGGTTAGATAGGGTGGACAGCGAGAGACTTCTCCCACGGATGGAGGTGGCTAGCACGAGGGGACATAGCCTTAAATTGAGGGGTAATAGATATAGGACAGAGGTCAGAGGTGGGTTTTTTACGCAAAGAGTGGTGAGGCCGTGGAATGCCCTACCTGCAACAGTAGTGAACTCGCCAACATTGGGGGCATTTAAAAGTTTATTGGATAAGCATATGGATGATAAGGGAATAGTGTCGGTTAGATGGCCTTTAGATTTTTTCCATGTCGGTGCAACATCGAGGGCCGAAGGGCCTGTACTGCGCTGTATCGTTCTATGTTCTATGTTCTATGCCGCAGAAGACTCCATCTCAGCAGTGAGACAGTGCAGCACCTTCTCCACGTCCTTGCGGACTTGGCACCCCATGGAGGACACCAGCTACCAGTGGCCTTGAAACTTATTGTTCCTGCATTTCCCCTATCGCGAACATGTTGGACCTGTACTCGCCCCATTTCCTTTTTGAATATCTTCCACTGCTCTGCTGTCATTGATCTTCTTCCAATATTGGACAGTGATCCTCCTGGTCGTGCTGCCCACACTGACAGCCGCTGGCACTTCCTCCGGGGAGGCATTGCTGACCCTGCTGCTCGTGGTCTGGCCCCCACTCCGGGGTTACAGGGTGGCCCACCCCTCAGCCCCAGCATCGAGAAGCCTGGTCAGGGCTTCGTCCCCAAAGCGAGGAGCAGGTCCGTGCGCTGCCATGCTTGCTTGTTGACTGGGGGTAGAGTGGCGAGGGAGCGCTTAAAGGCAGCTCCCTCTTAGCGGCGAGAAACTGCGGCACAGGTCGCGTGAATCAGATGGCAAGGGAGCCAGTAATGTCGAGAATCACGGTGGGGTTCATATTTGGTACTAAGCGCCGTTGAATGCAGGCCGAGATCGTGCCAACGCGGCCATAGAAAAATACTGCCAAACGCCCCTAAAATGACACTTTAAATGATTCCGTTGAATCGCTCTCCCAGTCTGTCTGTTCGTTAGTCTGCTGCTTTAAGATACCCACTTTTCCTCTGCATTGAAATGGTGCAATGAATGACTTTTAACTGAGCAGTGTCAGGTCTATGATAACGCTGTTCTGCTGCCAGTCTGACATGGCGTGCTCACGGCCGCGCGTGTCTGTAAAAGAGTGAACGCGGCAGAGGAACGGGAGAGCTGCGCATGCAGAGCATTGGCAGCAAGCGCAGCTTCCTTGCAAATCCCCTCTGGGCTCTCCCCAAAGCCTTCACCTCCTCCCTAAAAGTGTGGACGCAATAATCCAGTTGGGGTCAAATTAGTGTTTTACATCGGCTTATTAAAACCTCTTAAATCTTGGGGGGGGTGACTTTCCAGCCCTTCCTGCTGGTCAGACCTTCCAGTCGCGCCGATGGTCACTCCCCAACCCCGTAATGGGTTCCCCGGCGGTTGGATGGGTGAGCCACCTTAGACATCAGCAGGGCTGGAAGATCCCGTCATTCGCCAATGTCAGAAAACACTCTACGCTCCATGCCAGCAGTATTCGTCGCCGGGCTATCAGGGAAGCAAAGGCCAAAACATCGGCCTCTTTCTCACCCTGGACTCCCAAACCCCAAAAAGTGCCACCCCTGGACTCATCACCACCCTTGTTTTTAGCACCCGGGACATGATCCCCGCAAATCCCTCCCAGTTCCCCCTAAGCTTAGGACATGCCCAGAACATGTGAACATGGTTCGCTGGTCCTCCTGCGCACCTAGCGCACTTATCCTCTACCCCAAAGAATTTGCTCATCCGAGCTACCGTCATGTGGGCCCGGTGAATGACCTTAAATTGGATCAGGCCAAGCCTGGCACACGTTGCGGTTGGGTTACCCTACTTAGGGATTCTGCCTACAGCCTGTCCTCCATCTCCCCGCCAAGCTCCTCTTCCTCTGAGTAGTTAACGGAGCGTGTGGGACTCAGCTCAATATTGTATCGTCCTTTGGTTAAAATAATATTTGGCGTGACTTTCATTGCAGGCCTTGCACTTTGGAATTTGTTATCTAAAAATCACAAAAATCTCTGCAATCTGCTTTTATATATCGTGCCTGTCTCAAAATAAATGTCTCAAGGTATCTCACAGGAGAATTGCTAGTCAGAGTAGAAATTACAGGATTTATAGGATGAATACGTCGCTGAATGGATGGTGTCAGGGAGAGGGTTTCAGATTCCTGGGGCATTGGAACCGGTTCTGGGGGAGGTGGGACCTCTACAAAGCCGACGGGTTACACCTGGGCAGGACGGGAACTGATGTCCTGGGGGGTGCTATTTGCTAGAGCGGTTGGGGAGTGTTTAAACTAATGTGGCAGGGGGATGGGAACCGATGCAGGAAGTCGGAAGGTAGTAAAACAGGGACAGAAACAAAAGGCAGTAAGGGGGAAAGTGTAAGGCAGAGAAGCCATAGTCAACTATCAAAAAGGGCGACAGTACAAGGTACAGTGATTGAGGGGAGCTCAGTGACTAGGCCCAGTAATACTAAAAGGAATAAAATGGGAAGTAAAAACATAAATGGAAAGCGACGCGGCAGGTTGTTACATGAAGATATGGGTTCAACAACAAGCAAAATTAGGAGAAAAGTGAAGAGGAAAAATAACTTAGGAGAGGTTACTGATCAAGGTGTTAAGATTCAAAACAGAGGTATAAAAGCCAACATAAGTGTACTTTACCTGAATGCTCGTAGTATTCGGAATAAGGTAAATGGGTTGATGGCGCAAATCATCGTGAATTACTATCATTTAGTGGCCATTACTGAAACATAGTTAAAGGATGGTTACGACTGGGAGTTAAATATCCGAGGGTATCAAACTATACGGAAGGACAGAGTGGATGGTAAGGGAGGTGGTGTAGCTCTGTTATTTAAGGATGACATCCGGGCAATAGTAAGGGATGACATCGGTGCTATGGCGGATATGGTTGAATCCATTTGGGTGGAAATCAGGAATAGTAAGGTGAAAAAGTCACTGATAGGAGTAGTCTATAGGCCTCCAAACAGTAACATTATGGTGGGGCAGGCAATAAACAAAGAAATAGCTGAAGCATGTAGAAATGGTTATTAGAAGCAGTTATCATGGGGATTTTAATCTACATGTTGATTGGTTTAACCAGGTCGGTCAAGGCAGCCTTGAGGAGGAGTTTATAGAATGTATCCGTGATACTTTCCTTGAACATTATGTAATGGAACCAACGAGGGAACAAGCGGTCCTTGATCTGGTCCTGTGTAATGAGACAGGATTGATTAATGATCTCCTAGTTAGGGATTCTCTCAAAAGGAGCGATCACAATATGGGGGAATTTAAAATACTGATGGAGGGTGAGAAGGTAAAATCAAACACCAGTGTTTTGTGCTTAAAGAAAGGAGATTACAATGGGATGAGAGAAGAGCTAGCTAAGGTAGACTGGGAGCAAAGACTTTATGGTGAAACAGTTGAGGAACAGTGGAGAACTTTCCAAGTGATTTTTCACAGTGCTCAGCAAAGGTTCATACCAACAAAAAGGAAGGATGGTAGAAAGAGGAAGAACCGACCGTGGATATCGAAGGAAATATGGCAGAGTATCAAACTGAAAGAAAATGCACAAAAAGTGGCAAAGGTTAGTGGGAGACTGGGAAATATTTACAGAGCAACAGAAAGATATTTAAAAAGCTATAAAGAAGAGTAAGATAGATTATGAGAGTAAACTTGCTCAGAATATAAAAACAGACAGTAAAAGTTTCTACAAATATATAAAACAAAAAAGAATGACTCAGGTAAATATTGATCCTTTAGAGGATGAGAAGGGAGATTTAACAATGGGAGATGAGGAAATGGCTGAGGAACTGAACAGGTTTTTTGGGTTGGTCTTCACAATGGAAGACACAAATAACATGCCAGCGACTGATAGAAATGAGGCTATGACAGGTGAGGACCTTGAGATGATTGTTATCACTAAGGAGGTAGTGATGGGCCAGCTAATAGGGCTAAAGGTAGACAAGTCTCCTGGCCCTGATGGAATGCATCCCAGAGTGCTAAAAGAGATGGCTAGGGAAATTGCAAATGCACTAGTGATAATTTACCAAAATTCACTAGACTCTGGGGTGGTCCCGGCGGATTGGAAATTAGTAAACGTGACACCACTGTTTAAAGGTCGGCAGAGAGCAGGAAATTATAGGCCAGTTAGCTTAACTTCGGTAGTAGGGAAGATGCTGGAATCTATCATCAAGGAAGAAATAGCAAGGCATCTGGATGGAAATTGTCCCATTGGGCAGACGCAGCATGGGTTCATAAAGTGCAGGTCGTGCCGAACTATTTTAGTAGAATTTTTTCAGGACATTACCAGTGCAGTAGATAACGGGGAGCCAATGGATGTGGTATATCTGGATTTCCAGAAAGCTTTGACAAGGTGCCACACAAAAGGTTGCTGCATAAGATAAAGATGCATGGCATTAAGGGTAAAGTAGTAGCATGGATAGAGGATTGGAGAGGGGGCTGATTTCGAGGGTGGAGGATTCCGAGTATTCGGCTATAGTCATTTCGGACCATGCCCCGCACTGGGTAGACCTTGAGCTGGGGAGGAGAGGGACCAGCTCCCGCTCTGGCGCCTGGAGGTGGGGCTGCTGGCGGATGAGAAGGTGGGCGGGCGGGTTCGGGGATGTATCAAGAGGTACTTAGAGGCCAATGATAATGGGGAGGTCCGGGTGGGGACGGTTAGGGAGGCATTGAAGGCGGTGATTAGAGGAGAGTTGATTTCCATCCGAGCCCATAGAGAGAGGGGAGAGCAAAGAGAGAGGGAGAGGTTGGTGGGGGAGATGGTGAGGGTGGACAGGAGATACGCGGAGGCTCCGGAGGAGGGACTGTTGAGGGAGCGACGTAACCTTCAGGCCAGGTTCGACTTGTTGACCACCGGAAAGGCGAAAGCTCAGTGGAGGAAGGCACAGGGAGCGGTGTACGAATATGGGGAGAAGGCGAGTAGGATGTTGGCGCATTAGCTCTGTAAGCGGGATGCGGCCAGGGAGATTGGTGGAGTGAAGGATAGGGGAGGAAATGTGGTGCGAAGGGGGATAGACATTAATGGGGTCTTCAGGGACTTTTATGGGGAATTGTACCGGTCCAAGCCCCCGGTGGAGGTTGGCGGAATGGGGCGCTTTTTGGATAGGCTCAGATTTCCGAAGGTGGAGGAGGGACAGGTGGAGGGGCTGGGAGCGCCGATTGAGCTGGAGGAGCTGGCCAAAGGGATAGGGAACATGCAGTCGGGGAAGGCGCCGGGGCAGGATTGGTTTCCGGTCGAATTTTACAAAATGTATGCAGACCTGTTGGGCTCCATGTTGGTCCGGACCTTTAACGAGGCAAGGGAGGGGGTGGGCTTCGCCCCCGACTATGTCACGGGCGCTGATTTCCTTGATCCTTAAACAGGACAAGGACCCCCTGCAGTGTGGATCATATAGGTTAAATGTGGATGCCAAACTGTTGGCGAAGATCTTGGCCAGAAGGATAGAGGACTGTGTGCCGGGGGTCATTCATGAGGACTAGACAGGGTTTGTGAAGGGAAGGCAGCTGAACACCAATATACGTAGGCTTCTGAATGTTATAATGATGCCGGCGGTAGAAGGGGAGGCGGAGATAGTGGTAGCATTAGACACGGAGAAGGCCTTTGATAGGGTTGAGTGGGGGTACTTGTGGGAGGTGCTGGAAAGGTTTGGGTTCGGGGAGGGGTTTGTCAGTTGGGTGAGGCTGTTATATGAGGGCCCGATGACGAGCATAGCCACGAATAGGAGATCGGAGTAATTTTGGTTGTACTGGGGGACGAGGCAGGGTTGTCCCCTGTCCCCTTTGCTTTTTGCGTTGGCAATTGAGCCCCTGGCCATGGCGTTGAGGGAGTCGAGGAATTGGAGGGGTCTGGTGCGGGGTGGGGAGGAGCACCGAGTGTCATTATACGCAGATGACTTGTTGCTTTATGTGGCGGACCCAGTGGGGGGAATGCCGGAGGTGATGCAGATCCTTAGGGAATTTGAGGGCTTTTCTGGGTACAAGCTCAACCTGGGTAAGAGTGAGCTGTTTGTCGTGCACCCGGGGGATCAAGAGGAGGGGATTGGTAGGCTCCCGCTGAAAAGGGCGGGGAGGAGCTTTTGGTACCTGGGAGTCCAGGTGGCTAGGAGCTGGGGGGCCCTTCACAAGCTTAACCTCACTAGGCTGGTGGAGCAAATGGAGGAGGAGTTCAAAAGATGGGACATGTTGCCGCTGTCGCTGGCGGGCAGGGTGCAGTCCGTCAAGATGACAGTGCTCCCAAGGTTTTTGTTCCTGTTCCAGTGCCTTCCAATCCTTATCCCGAAGGCCTTTTTTAGGAGGGTCAACAGGAGTATCACGGGATTTGTGTGGGCGCATGGGACTCCGAGGGTGAGAAGGGTGTTTTTGGAGCGGGGCAGGGATAGGGGGTGCTGGCATTGCCCAACCTCGGTGGGTACTATTGGGCTGCCAAAGCAGCGATGGTGCGTAAGTGGGTAATGGACGAGGAAGGGGCAGCATGGAAGAAGATGGAGATGGCGTCCTGCGTGGACACGAGCCTGGAGGCGCTGGTAACGGCGCCGTTGCCGCTCCCTCCAATGAGGTATACCACGAGCCTGGTGGTGGCGGCTACCCTCAAAATTTGGGGGCAATGGAGACGGCATAGGGGGGAGGTGGGGGGGTTCGATGGAGTCCCTGATATAGGGGAACCACAGGTTTGTTCCAGGGAGCATCGATGGCGGGTTTCTGGGCTGGCACAGGGTAGGTATTAGGAGGTTGAGGGACCTGTTTGTGGATGGGAGGTTTGCGAGCTTGGGTGAGTTAGAGGGGAAGTTTGGGCTCCCCCCGTGGGACATGTTCAGGTACATGCAGGTTAGGGCGTTTGCCAGGCGGCAAGTGGAGGGGTTCCCTCTGCTGCCCCCACATGGGGTACAGGACAGGGTGGTCTCGGGGGTGTGGGTTGGAGGAGGGAGGATTTCGGACATATACCGGGTGATGCAGAAGGTAGACGAGGCCTCGGTGGAGGAACTGAAGGGTAAATGGGAAGAGGAGCTGGGGGAGGAGATTGAGGAGGGGACGTGGGTGGATGCTCTGGAAAGAGTGAATTCCTCCTCTTCCTGTGCGAGGCTTAGCCTCATACAGTTCAAGGTGCTACATAGGGCCCACATGACTGGGACAAGGAAGAGTAGGTTTTTCGGGGGCGAAGACAGGTGTGCTAGGTGCTCGGGGAGCCCAGCGAACCACGCCCATATGTTCTGGGCATGCCCAGCGCTGGGGGAGTTTTGGAAGGGGGTAGCAAGGACGGTGTCGAGGGTGGTAGGATCCAGGGTCAAGCCAGGCTGGGGACTCGCAATTTTTGGGGTTGCAGTGGAGCCGGGAGTGCAGGAGGCGAAAGAGGCCGGTGTTCTGGCCTTTGCATCCCTAGTAGCCCGGCGGAGGATCTTGCTCCAATGGAAGGATGCGAGGCCCCCAAGCGTGGAGGCCTGGATCAATGATATGGCGGGGTTCATTAAATTGGAGAAGGTGAAATTTGCCCTTAGGGGATCAGTACAAGGGTTCTTTAGGCGGTGGCAGCCTTTCCTGGACTTCCTGGCGGAACGGTAGGGAATAGGCCGGCAGCAGCAGCAACCCGGGGGGGGGGGGGGGGGGGGGAGAGGAGGGTGGGGGTGTTTGTTTCGGGGGAAGGGAGAAATGTGTATATGTGTTCATTGAATATTACCGGGTGTTTATCTATTTCTTCTTTTTGTAGTTACTGGGGGGGGGGGGGGGGGGGGGGTTGGTGTGTTTTTCTTTTTGTTGTTGTTAATACTGTTTTCTTGTTGTTATTTTCTGTTTTTGATATGTTTTTGAAAATCTCAATAAAAATTATTTAAAAAAAAAATAAAACGTGGGCGTTGTCTTACCCGCCCCTAACTTCGTACAGAAGTCATTCAAAACTAACATAATGATGTCCTGTCTGCAGCTGGGGTCCTTGGGCTTATCAAGGACACATAGCATTTCTTGTTCTGGGAAGCTGTTATCAGCGGCTATTAAAATACTCGCCAGGTTCTCAGGAGGTGGTTTACACAGTTTGTAACTTATTGTTCAGGAATGTGGCTAGTTCGGCCATTTTGTGTCTTTAGTATTGCCTGAATAGCCAACAGACATTTTGTGTCCTTTCTGATATTAACAAGCATTGTGTATACACTGTCTATTTCTACACATTGCTTCTTCTAAACAGGCAGCTAAGCCAATGAGTACCTTTTGTCTCATCAGAACTATTCAAAAGTAATGTCGGAGCACAAATGTAGTTACAGGGCCACCTATAATTTATATCATAGTCCAGTATCAGAAAATGCCCTCCAACAAGGGGTCCTCAAGCCCCTCACCGCCCCCTTCTCCCCCCCCCCCCCCCAACATCCCACCTCACACACGCAGGGCACCCCCGGGCCCAAGCTGGGAGAAATGCCAGCCTGGCACCCAGGTGGCACTGCCAGGCCGCCACTGCCAGGGTGCCAAGAGGGAAAGCACCTGGGGGCATCCAATCCCCTGGGAGACCCCCCCACAAGTGCCTTTTTGGCTGTTCCCAGTTCGAGGGAACCAGGCACTGAATTGTCCTCGCCTGAGATCTCCGAGGTGACATCTTGGTGCCACGTCACAAGTTATTCATAGAATCTACAGTGCAGAAGGTGGCCGTTTGGCACATCGAGTCTACACCAGCCCTTGAAAGAGTACTCCAGCTAAGCTCATACCTCCACCCTATCTCTGTAACTCAGTAACCTCACCATTTGGACACTAGGGGGCAATTTAGCATGGCCAATCCACCTAACCTGCACATCTTTGGACTTGTGGGAGGAAACTGGAGCACCCGGAGGAAACCCACGCAGACACGGGGAGGACGTGCAGACAGTCACGCAAAGTGGGTCGGAATTGAACCTGCGACCCTGGAGCTGTGGGGCAGCTGTGCTAACCACTATGCCACCGTGCCCCCCTTACTGCTGTCAATAAAAGTGTGCGGTGTAGTGAGGTGCATAGTGGCATGGATAGAAGATTGGCTTGCTGATAGGAAACAGAGAGTCGGCATAAATGGGTATTTTTCTGGCTGGTAGGATGTGACGATGGGTATGCCAGAGGGATCAGTACTGGGGCCGTAATGTTCTACAATTTATATAAATTACTTGGATGAAGGGGCAGGAGTTATGGATGCTAAATCTGTGGATGGCACAAAGATAGGTAGGAAAGTAAGTTGTGAAGAGGACATGGGAGGCTACAAAGCAACAAAGATAGGTTATGTGAGTGGGCAAAACACTCGCGAATGGAGTATAATGTGGACAAACGTGAAATTGTCCATTCTGGCAGGAAGAATAAAAAATAAGTTCCTTATCTAAATGGTGAGAGGCTACTGAGCTCTGAGATGCCGAGGGACCTGGGTGTCTGAGTGCATGAATCACAAAAGGCTGGTGTACGGGTCCAGCAAGTTATTAGGAAAGTTAATAGAATGTTGTTGTTTATTGGGAGGGGAATACTTTACAAAAATAGGGAGGTTATGCTTCCGTCGTGTATGGCATTTGTGAGCGAACATCTGCAATGTAGTGTGGAGTATTGGCTTCCTTATTTAAGGAAAGATTGTCAAGAAGCGCACTGATGTTATCTGTGAGGGATTTCCCGATTTGAAACACCGGTATATGAGGGTGTATGGTTCAAATTGTTCAGTTGGAGGAGACAAATGAACTCCCAGCGAGAATAAGCAGCTCAGTTATCGTGTAACACTTATTAATGACTATTTATTAAATAAAAAAAAGAACAAATATACATGAACAGGACTATACTCCGCTAAGACATTTAAGTACATAAATTACAGCGCACACAGTTTATGTAGAACTTGCCCTCTGTTCCAAAGTATATCTATACAATCCCTGAACTACTTAAAACTTTCCCCATCTTGTTCCATCGGGCAGGTGATACAAAAGTCTGAGAACACGCCCTAACTAATTCAAAAACAGCTTCTTCCCCACTGTTACCAGACTCCTAAACAACCCTCTTATGGACTGACCTGATTAATACTGTACTCCTGTATGCGTCACCCGATGCCGGTGTCTATGTATTTACATGGTGTATTTTGTGTTGCCCTATTATGTATTTTCTTTTTCTTTTTTTTTATTTTCATGCACTAAACGATCTGTTTGAGCTGCTTGCAGAAACATACTTTTCACTGTATCTCGGTACACGTAACAATAAACAAATCCTAATCCTAATCCCCACTCCCCCAACCACATCAAAATTAAATAAATCTACCAGTTAAAACCAGCTGATAGTTCCCACACAATACAGGGATGCTATCAAGTCGAGAAAACTTGGCCTGGAGAAGATATTTAAACTCCCTTTACGAAGGTTTCTGGCTCACAGACTTAAGAGGCTGCTAAATGTAAAACTGGAAAACTGGCTTGTCTGCTTCTGAGGCTGCTAGGTGTCAACTGGTCTCCTTTGCTTCTGAGGGGCCAGGCAATTATACCTGTGTTCCACTTTGATGCTGCCTTCTCTGTATTTAGCTGTCTGCCCTTATCAAATTCCCCCACTCTTGATTTTAGCACGTGACAACCTCATTGATCTCCCAGTTGATCTGGTAAGCTGTTTCTATTAATAAGCTTTTCGCATCTAATTCTATCTAAATGCCTTCTAATCTCGTCACTGGGAGATATGCATCCCATCCTGCCGCTAGTATATTGGCTACTGCTGTCACCAGGCAGATTTCAACTCTTGATGAGCAGGTCGCAGCCTATTATGTCTTGTTACATTCGAGTTACTGCTGTTCCCAGGCAAATCCACGACAAGATTAAATGTGTTAGAAACAGTTCAGAGAAGGTTTACGGGACTCCCTGGTAAAGTACCTTGTAACTCTTTACTACATTGAAGGCACTCTATACTCGATGTTTTTGTTCTCACTTCTAACTGCCCCGTTTATAACTTTGGTCGAGACCAAAGGTTGCCTTGAAGGGACAGGCAAGGTGTTGACTACCTCTAGCAGTTGTAAAAACAAATACTTACAGGAAACAGACTTTGAGAGTAAGCGACAATTCAGAACTGGCAGAAGCAATCAAAAATAGTGGAAGGAAAGTAGCCATTAGCCGTGAACACTTCCTGCCCACTCCGAGGTTCTCACACAACAGCCTCTCACTCTGCTCCATGGGCTACGTGTTAGCAGAGGAAAAAAAAGACAAGACTTTCATCCCCGGGGAAGAGTTAAAGACAAACCAAAACAAAACAAATTGTAAAACAGGCAGAGGTTGCAAGTTGTAAAAATGCATTTGCCGCCCAGTCTTCGTGAAGTGGTCTCTATTTCGGACTACATGGCTCCCAAGGTTATGGAGTAGGTTTGATAATCTCTCACTATCTCCATTTAGGTTCATCAGCTCTCTTTCAAAACTTCACCCGAATGTTAATTTTCAATAGTATGTTTGAGTGTGACTGTGGTTTTGTGTGTGAGCTTGTATATACATATATATGAATGTATGTGTATGTGTGTGTGCGCATGTGTGTGGGGTATGTATGTTTGCATACGTGTGTGGTACTGTGTGTGGTCTTCGCCGAACTACAACAATGTATCCATGTCACTCAAGTCCCTCATCCCTGGAATGTTCTCCAGCAAATCTCCTCTTCTGAGGCTATCCCTGATGGCCCTGGGTATTCAGGAATTGGAGACTGATGTCGAGGAACCACGGGCAACGCTGTGTTAAAAAATAAATCGTAGGCATCTTAATCACATTTTGTTTTTCATGTGTTTTGAACAGATCTGTTGAGATAGCAGAAAAGGACTGTGGCTGACTGCCAAGAATAACTCCATTGGGCAATGAAGCATCTGCTTGGTTCCCAGTTGGCTGTGGGAAGGTCAAGATGGAGTCATCGGGTGACCGATGCTGGGAGGCGAGACAGCTGGACATTTGGAGACGGGAGGTGGAATGATAAAATCTCTAGGAATGCATTAACCAGACTCGGCAGCGTTGCCTCTCCCGTCGACTCAGGAATCTCCGCCTGCCTGTAAATATTGCACAGCCTGGACAGCAAGGTTTGCATAAAGGCAGGAGAAAACTCTCCCTCTTCAATGAGTGCAGAAGGGCTGCCAGGAGCAGCACCAGGCCTACCTAAAGATCAGATGTCAAATATGGTGAAGTGTACCAAACAGCATAAGCAGCAAGTTACAGGCAGAGCTAAGCGATTGCACAACCAATGGGCTAGATCCAAGCTCTGCAGCTCCTGCCACATCCACGCGTGAATGGCGGTGGACAATTAAACAACTCACTGGAGGAGGAGGCTCCACATATACCCCCATCCTCAATGCTGGAGGAACCCAACACAACTGTGCAAAATACAAGGCTGAGCCATTCACAACAACCTTCAGCCAGAAGTGCTGAGTGGATGATCCATCTGGGTCTCCTCCAGAGGTCCCAGCATCACAGATGTCTGTCTTCAGCCAATACGATTCACTCCACATGATATCAGGAAACGGCTGAAGGCACTGGAAACGGCAAAGGCGATGGGCCCTGACAATATCCCGGCAATAGTACTGAAGACTTGGCTCCAGAACTTGCCGCACCCCTAGCCAAGCTGTCCCAGTACAGCTACAACACTGGCATCTAGCCGGCAATGTGGGAAATTGCCCAGGTGTGTCCCATACACAAGAAACAGGACAAATCCAACCCAGGCAATTACCGCCCTGTCAGTCTACTCTCCATCATCAGCAAAGTAATGGAAAGCATCATCAACAGTGCTATCAAGCGGCTCTTACTCAGCAATAACCTGCTCACGGACAGGTTTCCGCCAGGGTCACTCAGCTCCTGACCTCATTACAGCCTCGGTTCAAACATGGACAAAAGAGCTGAATGCCAGAGGTGAGGTGAGAGTGACTACCCTTGACATCAAGGCAGCATTTGACCTATTATGGCATCAAGGAAACATAGAAATATAGAACAGTACAGCACAGAACGGGCCCTTGGGCCCTTGATGTTGAGCCGAGCATTGTCCGAAACCAAGATCAAACTATCCCACTCCCTGTCATCCTGGTGTGCTCTATGTGCCTATCCAATAACCGCTTGAAAGTTCCTAACGTATCCGACTCCACTATCACAGCAGGCAGTCCATTTCACACCCTAACCACTCAAGTAAAGAACCTACCTCGGACATCCCTCCTATATCTCCCACCCTGAACTGTATAGTTATGCCCCCTTGTAACAGCTACATCCACCCGAGGAAAGTCTCTGAACGTCCACTCTATCTAACACCCCCTCATCATCTTATAAACCTCTATTAAGTCGCCTCTCATCCTCCTCCACTCCAAAGAGAAAAGCCCTAGCTCCCTCAACCTTTCCTCATAATACCTATCCTGCAAACCAGGCAGCATCCTGGTAAATCTCCTTTGCACTTTTTCCAATGCTTCCACATCCTTCCTACAGTGAGGTGACCAGAACTGACCGAGCTAAATTGGAGTCCATGCGAATCAGGGGGAAAACTCTCCGCTGGTTGGAGTCATATCTGGCACAAAGGAAGATGGTTGTGGTGGTTGGAGGTCAATCATCTCAGCTCCAGGACATCCCTGCAGGCCCAACCATCTTCAGCTGCTTCATCAATGACCTCCCTTCCATCACAAAGTTAGAGGTGGGGATGTTCACAAATGATATTCAGCACCATTTGCAAATCTTAAGATATTGAAGAAGTCCATGTCCAAATGCAGCAATATCCAGGCTGGGCTGACAAGTGGGAAGTAAAATTCGTGCCACACACGTGCCAGGCAAGGACCATCTCCTACAAGAGAGGATCTAACCACCGCCCCTTGACATTCAATGGCATTATCATCACTGACAACTGGACGACCCATATAAACAGTGTGGCTACAAGAGCAGGTCAAATACTGGGACTTCTGCGGCGACCAACTCACCTCCTGACTCCCTAAAGCTTGTCCACCACCTCGAAGGCACGATAACAAATCGATCAATAATCTGGAATTAAAAAAATAATGGTGACCATGAAAGTTGATTATCGTAAAAACCCATCTGGTTCACAAATGTCCTTTCGGGAAGGAAATCTGCCATCATTACCTGGTCTGACCTATTCATGAAGGTCTTCTCAACCTTGCCCCTCATCTGATGAGTGGTGATCTTCAGATAAAGCACCACAAGTCTTCACTGCTCCTTAAAGGGGAAAGCAGCCTACGGTCACCTGGGACTATGGTCACTTTACTGACTTTATATCTGACTCCAGACCCATAGCACTAATAATAATCTTTATTAGTGTCACAAGTAGGCTTACATTAACACTGCAATGAAGTTGCTGTGAAAATCCCCTGGTCGCCACACTCCTGTTCAGGTACACAAAGGGAGAATTCAGAATGTCCAATTCACCTAACAAGCACGTCTTTTGGGACTTGTGGGAGTAAACCGGAGCACCCGGAGGAAACCCACACAGACACAGGGAGAACGTGCAGACTCCGCACAGTGACCCAAGCTGGGTATCGAGCCTGGGACCCTGGCGCTGTGAAGCAAGAACCACTGTGCTACTGTAGCCTAGCCAGCGACACCCACATCCCATGAATAATTTAAAAGAATATAGGGTCCCCAATCCTCCTAGAGTCTCCAGGCAGTGATTAATCTTCAGGACACTACTGTGCACAAATAAGAATGTATATGAACCTGAGTAGACCACTCGGCCCATCAGTCCTGCTGCACCATTGAATACCATCATGGCTGATCTTGGTCTTCATTTTCCCGCCGCTTCCCGTATCCCTTAATTCCCTGAGAGACCAAAAATCTGTCTGTCCCAGTTTTAAATCTATTAAGTGATGGAGCATCCACAGCCCTCTGAGGCCGAGACTTCCAGAGAATCACGTCCCTTTGAGTGAAGAACTCTCTCCTCATCTCAGCCCTCAATGATCGACCCCTGACCCCGAGACTGTGCTCCAACCAATGGAAACAATCTCTCCGTGTCCACCCGATCAAACTCCTTCGGTAGCTTGTAGGTTTCAATGAGATCATCTCTCATTCTTCCGCACTTCATGGAATATAAACCCAATTTACTCTGTCTCTCATCACAGGACAACCCCCTCATCCCAGGGACTGATCTAGTGAAACTTCGCTTTACCTCCTTCAATGCTTTATGTTTTCTTCAAAAAGGAGAGCAAAACTGCCCACAGTCCTCCAGATGTGGTTGCAGCAAAGCCTTAAACAACCGTACGCCACTTCCTTATTCTTGTGCTGCAATCTCCTTGTATTCAGGGCAACGTGCCAATTGCTTTCTCAATTGCTTTCCGTACCGGCATACTTAACTTTCTGCATTCCTTGTACAAGCCGCCCAACATTTCTTTCAACATTTACAAGTTTCTCACACTTTAAAAAATATTCTGCCTTTTTACTCTTGCAACTAAAGTGAATAACGTGGAATTATTTGGGCAGCACGGTAGTATAGTGGTTCGCACAATTGCTTCACAGCCCCAGGTTCGATTACCGGCTTGTGCGGAGTTTACGTGTTCTCCCCGTGTCTGCGTGGGTTTCCTCCGGGTGCTCCGGTTTCCTCCCACAGTCCAAAGATGTGCAGGTTAGGTAGATTGGCCATGCTAAATTGCCCTTAGTGTCCAAAATTGCCCTAAGTGTTGGGTGGGGTAACTGGTTATGGGGATAGGGTGGGGTTGTTGACCTTGGGTAGGGTGCTCTTTCCAAGAGCCGGTGCGGACTCGATGGGCCGAATGGCCTCCTTCTGCACTGGAAATTCTATGATTCTATCTTTCTACATTCCTTGTACAAGCACGGCAACATTTCTTCGAACATGAACATTGGCAAGTTTCTCACCCTATAAAAAATATTCTGCCTTTTTATTCTTACAACCAAAGTGAATAACATCACATTCCCTGCATGATACTCCATTTGCCAACTTGCTGCCCTCTCGCCCAACCTGTCGGTATCCCTTTGCAGCCTCTCCATATCCTCCCCACAGCTTACATTCCCACCTAGCTTGGTACCATTAGGTTACACACATTATCCACTGTCCCTTCACCCAAGTCGTCAATATAGATTGTAAATAGCTGAGGCCTCCAGCACTGACCCTTGTGGCACTCCGTTCATCATTGCCAACTTGAAAAAGCCCAGTGTATGTCCTCTCCCTCTTTTCTATCCATTAACCAATCCTCTAACTACCTGGGTGAAAAAGGGTAGGGAGATTTTAAAATTCTGGGTTGGATTCTCAGATTTTGGGGCGATGTCCCCACGCCGGAGTGGGAACGGTGGCATTTTACGGCAGAACAATTGGCGCAAAACGACCACCGCTTCCCCGTTTTGCCAGGGGGGGGGGGTAGCAGGACGGCAGGGTAAGGCACCCGGTTCTAGCTGCCGATTTGCCCCGGAGAATTGCCAGGACCATGGCCGCGCATGCACACGGCGGCGGCCTGTAGCGGCCGTGGCGTGCTACATGTCCTGACTTCGGCCAGCTCTCGCGCCCCGGACCGCCCCACCACAGTGCCCCCAGCCCCGAATATTGTCCCCCCCCCCCACTGCCCGCAGATCCCCCCCCTCCCCCCCAAGATGTGGCGGCTCAGTCCGCAGCCACCATGGGTGAGTTCCTGACAGATGACACCATACATGTCCAGCGGCGTCGGGAACTCGAGCAGTCGGGGGCACAGCATCGGGGGACAGGCCTCAGGTAATGTCCGAAGGCCATCGATATGGCGCACGGCGTACTCCTAGAGGAGGGGGCGGAGCATCGCAAAAGCGGCGCCAGCCCCGATTCGGTCAGTAACTATGATTCACCGGCCCTTCGACAAATGCGATTTCGGCGTCGATGACCGGGGAATCCAGCCCTCTGTTTTTAAAAACAAGCTCCCCAACTGAGTGCGTTTATTATTAGTAATAAAAATCTATGATGGGCAGGAGATGCTTGATTGACGGATAACGAAGAGATGGTCCTTTTCAGATTTGGCTTATCCATCAGAACTCATGACGAGGTTGAACCTCTCTCACATCCTCGCTACACCTCCTTCAAATTGGTGCAATGGCATCTTTTACCTGGAGGTGGGGGATTGCGCGTAGTTGGCGGCGGGGGGGGGGGAGAGGATGTGTGGTAGATGGAAGGGGTCATGGTTAAACATGGGTGGCACGATAGCACAGTGGTTAGCACTGTTGCTTCGCAGTGGCAGGGTCCCAGGTTCGATTCCCTCGTGGGTCACAGTCTGTGCGGAGTCTGCACGTTCTCCCCGTGTCTGCGTGGGTTTTCTCCGGGTGCTCCGGTTTCCTCCCACAAGTCCCGAAAGATGTGCTGTTATGTAATTTAGACGTTCTGAATTCTCCCTCAGTGTACCCGAACAGGCGCTGGAATGTGGCGACTAGGGGATTTTCACAATAACTTCATTGCAGTGTTAATGTAAGCCGACTTGTGACAATAAAGATTATTATTATAAGAAGATAAGAACATAAGAACTAGGAGTAGGCCATCTTGCTCCTCGAGCCTGCTCCGCCATTCAATGAGATCAAGGCTGATCTTTTGTGGACTCAGCTCCACTTTCTGGCCTGAACACCATAACCCTTAATCCCTTTATTCTTCAAAAAACTATCTATCTTTACCTTAAAAACATTTAATGAAGGAGCCTCAACTGCTTCACTGGGCAAGGAATTCCATAGATTCACAACCCTTTGGGTGAAGAAGTTCCTCCTAAACTCAGTTCTAAATCTACTTCCCCTTATTTTGAGGCTATGCCCCCTAGTTCTACTTTCACCTGCCAGTGGAAACAACCATCCCGCATCTATCCTATCTATTCCCTTCATAATTTTATATGTTTCTATAAGATCCCCCCGCATCCTTCTAAATTCCAACGAGTACAGTCCCAGTCTACTCAATCTCTCCTCATAATCAAACCCCTTCAGCTCTGGGATTAACCTAGTGAATCTCCTCTACACCCTCCAGTGCCAGTACGTCCTTTCTCAAGCAAGGAGACCAAAACTGAACACAATACAATCCAGGTGTGGTCTCACTAACACCTTATATAATTGCAGCATAACCTCCCTAGTCTTAAACTCCATCCCTCTAGCAATGAAGGACAGAATTCCATTTGCCTTCTTAATCACCTGTTGCACCTGTAAACCAACTTTTTGCGACTCATGCACTAGCACACCCAGGTCTCTCTGCACAGCAGCATGCTTTGATAGTTTATCATTTAAATAATAATCCCGTTTGTTGTTATTCCCACTAAGATGGATAACCTCACATTTATCAACATTGTATTCCATCTGCCAGACCCTAGCCCATTCACTTAACCTATCCAAATCCCTCTGCAGACTTCCAGTATCCTCTGCACTTTTTGCTTTACCACTCATCTAAGTGTCATCTGCAAACTTGGACACATTGCCCTTGATCCCCAACTCCAAATCATCTATGTAAATTGTGAACAATTGTGGGCCCAACACGGATCCCTGAGGGACACCACTAGCTACTGATTGCCAACCAGAGAAACACCCATTAATCCCCACTCTTTGCTTTCTATTAATTAACCAAATCTCTGTCCATGCTACTACTTTATCCTTAATGCCATGCATCTTTATCTCATGCAGCAACCTTTTGTGTGGCACCTTGTCAAAGGCTTTCTGGAAATCCAGATATACCACATCCATTGGCTCCCCGTTATCTACTGCACTGGTAATGTCCTCAAAAAATTCTACCAAATTAATTAGGCACGACCTGCCTTTTATGAACCCATGCTGCGTCTGCCCAATGGGACAATTTCTATCCAGATGCCTCGCTATTTCTTCCTTGATGATAGATTCCAGCATCTTCCCTACTACTGAAGTTAAGCTCACTGGCCTATAATTACCCGCTTTCTGCCTACCTCCTTTTTTAAACAGTGGTGTCACGTTTGCTCATTTCCAATCCGCCAGGACCACCCCAGAGTCTAGTGAATTTTGGTAAATTATCACTAATGCATTTGCAATTTCCTTAGCCATCTCTTTTAGCACTCTGGGATGCATTCCATCAGGGCCAGGAGACTTGTCTACCTTTAGCCCCATTAGCTTGCCCATCATTACCTCCTTATCATTTCTATCAGTCACTGGCATGTTATTTGTATCTTCCACTGTGAAGACCGACCCAAAAAACCTGTTCAGTTCCTCAGCCATTTCCTCATTTCCCATTATTAAAACTCCCTTCTCATCCTCTAAAGGACCAATATTTACCGAAGCCACTCTTTTTTTGTTTTATATATTTGTAGAAACTTTTACTATTTTTTTTAATATTCTGAACAAGTTTCCTCTCATAATCTATGTTACTCTTCTTTATAACTTTTTTAGTAGCTTACTGTTGCCCCTTAAAGATTTCCCAGTCCTCTAGTCTCCCACCAGTCTTTGCCACTTTGTATGCTTTTTCCTTCAATTTGATACTCTCCCTTATTTCCTTAGATATCCATGGTCGATTTTCCCTTTTCTTCCTTTTGCTTGGTATTTGATTATACCTTCTCACCCTCCATCTGTATTTAAATTCCACCATATTGTGATCGCTCCTTCCGAGAGGATCCCTAACTATAAGATCATTAATCAATCCTGTCTCATTACACAGGACAAGATCTAGGACTGCTTGTTCCCTTGTAGGTTCCATTACATACTGTTCTAGGAAACTATCGCGGATCAATTCTATAAACTCCTCCTCAAGGCTGCCTTGACCGACCTGGTTAAACCAATCGACATGTAGATTAAAATCCCCCATGATAACTGCTGTACCATTTCTACATGCATCAGTTATTTCTTTGCTTATTGTCTGCCCCACCATAATGTTACTATTTGGTGGCCTATAGACTACTCCTATCACTGGCCTTTTCGCCTTACTATTCCTGATTTCCACCCAAATGGATTCAACCTTATCCTCCATAGCACCGATGTCATCCCTTACTATTGCCCGGATGTTATCCTTAAATAACAGAGCTACACCACCTCCCTTACCATCCACTCTGTCCTTCCGTATAGTTTGATACCCTCGGATATATAACCCCCAGTCGTGACCATCCTTTAACCATGTTTCAGTAATGGCCACTAAACCATAGTCATTCACGATGATTTGCGCCATCAACTCATTTACTTTATTCCGAATACTACGAGCATTCGGGTGGTTTTTTTTACCTCTGTTTAGAATCCTAACATCTTGATCAGTAACCTCTTCTAAGTTATATTTCCTCTTAACTTTTCTCCTAATTTTCCTTGTTGTTGAACTCATATCTTCATGTAAAAACCTACTGCGTCGCTTACCATTAATGTTTTTACTTCCTGTTTCATTTCTTTTAGTATTACTGGGCCTATTCACTGAGCTCCCCTCAGTTACTGTACCTTGTACTGTCGCCCTTTTTGATTTTTGACAATGGCTTCTCTGCCTTACACTTTCCCCCTTACTTCCTTTTGCTTCTGTCCCTGTTTTACTACCTTCCAACTTCCTGCATCGGTTCCCATTCCCCTGCCACATTAGTTTAAACCCTCCCCAACAGCTCTAGCAAACACCCCCGCCCCCTAGGACATCGGCTCCAGTCCTGCCCAGGTGCAGACCGTCCAGTTTGTATTGATCCCACCTCCCACAGAACCGGTTCCAATGCCCCAGGAATTTGAACCCATCCCTCTTGCACCATCTCTCAAGCCACACATTCATCCTATCTGCCCTGACATTCCTAGTCTGACTAGCTCGTGGCTCTGGTAGCAATCCTAAAATTACTACCTTTGAGGTCCTACTTTTTAGTTTAACTCCTAACTCCCTAAATTCAGCTTGTTGGACCTCATCCCGTTTTGTACCTATATCGCTGGTGCCTATGTGCACCACGACAGCTGGCTTTTTACCCTCCCCCCCTCCCCCCCAAAATGTCCTGCAGCCACTCCGAGACATCCTTGACCCTTGCACCAGGGAGGCAACATACCATCCTGGAGTCTCAATTGCATCCGCAGAACCGCCTGTCTATTCCCCTTAAGATTGAGTGCCCTATCACTATAGCACTACTATTCTTCTTCCTGCCCTGCTGCGCAGCAGAGCCAGCCACGGTGCCATGAACCTTGCTGCTGCTGCCTTCCCCTGGTGAGCAATCTCCCCCAACAGTATGCAAAGCGGTATATCTGTTTTGCAGGGAGATGACCGCAGGGGACACCTGCACTGCCTTCCTACTCTTGCTCTGACTTTTGGTCACCCATTTTCTATCTCCCTCAGTAACTTTCACCTGCGGTGTGACCAACTCGCTAAACGTACCATCCACGACCTCCTCAGCATCGCGGATGCTCCAAAGTGAGTCCATCCGCAGCTCCAGAGCCGTCAAGCGGTCTAACAGGAGCTGCAACTGAACACACTTCTTTCACGTGAAGGAGCCAGGGACAGTGGACATGTCCCTGAGCTCCCACATCGCACACAAGGAGCATGACACGGGTCTGGGATCTCCTGCCATGTCTTAAACCTTTGGTAAACTTATACAACTACAATTTCAAAAAAAACGAAAGAAAAATAAATAAATTAGACAATGAAAAGAAAAACTACTTACCAGTCACTTACCAGCACCTCCTCCCCACCCAGCTTCGAATTCCCACCTAGCTTCATATTCCCAAACTCACTCTTGGTTGTGCCTCACTCTGGCTGTGTCTTCTCTGTCTCACTGGGAGAACTCACCCAGGGTCTCAGATGCTCCCTGGTTCTCTCCCTGCAGATTAAAAGTTACAGGCCAGAAGAAAGAGAGAGAACAAAACAGTAGAGAAAAAGCACTTTCTCCCACTCTGCACCGAATTACCTCACTGCACCAAATTACCAAATTCCAACTTCCCACTCTGGATGTGCATCACTCCGGCTGTGTCTTCTGAAAGACAAATGAGTTTTACAACAACCTGTATTTATATCACACAATAAAACATCCTTCACAGCATCAGTATAAAGCAAACTTAGACACCCCCCCCACCCCCCGCCAGACACACAAGGCAATGGTCGGGTAAACGGCTAAATATTTGGTTAAAGAGTCAGGTCTTAAAAAGGAATAAAGAGTCAGAGGGTGGCGAGATTTAGGGAGGGGATTCTACAGCTTAACCCTTTGGCAGCTGAAGGCCCAAGGCAACCGATGGTGGAGTGATTATAAGCAGAGGTCCCCAGGAGGGCTGTCAGTTGTGCGGGGGCTGGTGGAGATGACAGAGGAGATGACAGGGATAAGGAGGGGTGAGGCTGCGGAGGGAGTTGAACACAAGGTTGAGAATTTGAAACTTGAGGCGTTGTTTGAGAAGGAGCCAAAGTAGGTCAGTGTGGGAAGGGTCAGGGTCGGGTGGAAGGAGTTATACGGTACGTGCGAGGGCAGAGGTAACAGTTTTGGATGATCTCATGTTCATGGGGAGTAGGATGTGGAGGCTGGCCAGGATTACGTGGCCAGTGAGTGTGATGCTGGTCCAGCCTGTAGGAAGCAAAAAGGCAAACCAGGGTATCCAAAACAGTTGAGCTGAGACAAGAGCAACGTAAGTCAATGTTAAGGAGATGGGAATGGGCAGTCATAGTGACGACGTGGCTATAAGGGGCTGTTTAGCACAGGGCTAAATTGCTGGCTTTGAAAGCAGACCAAGGCAGGCCAGCAGTACGGTTTAATTCCCGTACCAGCCTCCCTGAACAGGCTGGTGTGTGGGAATGTCGGAATGTGGCGACTAGGGGCTTTTCACAGTAACTTCATTTGAAGCCTACTTGTGACAATAAGTGATTTTCATTTCATTTTCATTTCATAAGGTCAGAGTCAAACGTAACACCGCAGGATACTAACAGTCTGCGTCAGTCTCAAGGCGGTTTCTAGGTTGTCGAATTGAGCTCGGGAAATTCTACCGTTTCAGAAAAAGAATGATAAAAATGGACTTTGATCAATTATTCTGAGAATGCTCCTTTCCGCTGGAACCAAACATAGGTCACCTACAGGACACAAGTGGGAAGGGAAATTCAGCATAGGCTGGACTATCTGGTAACTGATGATTCATTGTGAGGGGGCCAGAGTGAAAATGCATAGAAGCTTGAGTCCACCAGTAAGCTAATAAAACCAGGTAGTGTGCATGAGGAAGCAAAATGTAGATGCTTGGGTACGAAGGGGGCTTTTTCTCAATCTTTATTTACTGGATTATGAGAAAATGAAACCACTCCCTCACTCAGAGACTGATCATGTCCTGAAGGCCCACAGCAATCTGTCTGGATTCACTGCTACTCCTCACATTGGGGATCAGTGGTTTTGGGTGTAGTGTGTCTGTGTCTCTGTGACGTCAGGGTGAAAGTAGCCACTAAAAATACAATCACTGCCAGAGGGAGGGGCTGGATTCTCCCATCCTGTGGCTATATCCGCAGGATCAGTCTGGTCTTATCACCAGAAAGTTGGCTCCGTCCCCACACCGATCCTCCGCATGGAGGGGGGCTAACACCGTGCAGCGTAAATCCCCCTCCCCCGGCTTTACCTGCGGGTACGGCCGCAGGCCGGCCGGGTCCGTGGCCATGCATACGCACGGCCTGCCAAAAACTGCCCCACTGTAACCAGCCTCGCCACCCCCGGACCACCCCTCACCTGTCCCCCCCAGCTCCCGCCGACACCCCACCTGCCAGCCGAACAGCTCCTCCAGACCCCCAATGTGGCAGCGCTGGACTCAGTCCGCAGCCGCCGTGCGAGGTCCCCAAACGGCGTCAGCACACGCGGGCGACGCCGTCGGGAACTCGGCACATCAGGGGATGGAGCATCAGGGGGAGGGCCTCAGGTGATAGCCTAAGGCTGACCATACGGTGTGCGGCGTACCAAGTACGCCATTTTTGAGGTGGCGGAACGCTGGAAAAATGGCGCCACCCCTGATTCCGGCGTAAAAGTGGATTCTCCGGCCGATCAACAAACGCGATTTCAGCGTCGGAGGTCGGAGAATCGAAGATTCCTGCTGATTGCCTGATTTCCCATGTCTATCATTTTTGATCCATGGATGAATCCACGAGAATCCTGCCTTCCCCGCCATATCCCTAAATCCCTTTAGCCTGAAGAGCTAAATCTAATTCCTTCCGAAATCACACAACATTTTGGCCTCAACTACTTTCTGTGGTAGCGAATTCCACAGGTTCGATTCACCACTCTCTGGGTGAAGACATTTCTCCTCACCCAAGTCCTGGCGAAGAAAGGTTGTTTGAAGTCAGAATGAGTGATACATGCACTGGCCAACCAAGACAAACAAAAAAGCCAAGGTTGAGAATGATTCCCTTTTTCATGTGGATGTGAAGGGCACATTCAACCCAAGCCTAATACATTGTAGAAACAATTCAGTTTCCTGGTTCAGGGCACAGTGTCAGCTATGGCTCAATGGGTAGCACGGTTGAGGGATCAAGTCTTAGTTCAGGGGCTGCAGCATTAATCAAGGTATGTTTCTAGGAGAGGGGTAAAGTGGCGCAAACAAATCCAGAGCTCCCTGGACGACAAAAGGGATAGAAATTGAGAGGAAGAAGAAAGTTTGTTTGTGACAGATGTAAGGATCCTTCCTGCTGATTCCCTTATTTCCCATTTCTATCATTTTTGATCCATGGCTGTTTAATGGACAAATACCTTTAAGTCGAGCAGAGGATGAGAGGAGCTCAGAAGTTAAAAAATAGTTGACCGCGCTGTTGGAGATATAGCCTTTTGAATCGCAGAACTCAGACATTTTGGCACCAGAGAGATCGGAGAGATTCTGTTCGATTGGCTAGCTGGCGGCCAATGAATTGGCAAACGGCCGTATTCTGCCCGGCGACAGGCGGTGACTGAGTCCTATCCGAATGGGATGGTTTTCAGAGGATGCAGGAAATTACATCAGAACCTGGACTTTCAGAGAAGAAGCTGTGAGTGTCTATCTCTCTCTCTCTCTTTATCCAGAAATGCTGCCTATTGTTATTTTCTGAATCAGCAGGGAAGGTCTTGCGACCGACATAGAAACATAGGAAACAGAAGCTGGAGGGAGGCCATTCGGCCCTTCGAGCCTGCTCCACCATCCATTACAATCACGGCTGATCATCAGGTTCAATACCCTGATCCTGCCTTCCCCGGCATATCCCTAAATCCCTTTAGCCTCAGGAGCTGAATCTAATTCCTTCTGAAATCACACAACATTTTGGCCTCATCTACTTTCGGTGGTAGTGAATTCCACAGATTCGATTCACCACTCTCTGGGTGAAGAAATTTCTCCTCACCCGAGTCCTGGTGAAGAAAGGGTTCATTGCTGGAATGAGAAATGATACAGGCACTGGAGATGAAGATGTGGAATCAGTCTGGGTAGAAATGAGAAATAGCAATAGGAAGAAGTCCCTGGTAGGAGTCCCCAAACAGTATTTCCGCAGTAGAGCACAGTATAAACCAGGAAATACTGGGAGCTTGTAAGAAAGGTACAGCAAAAATCATCTGTGATTTTAATATGCACATCGACTGGATTAATCAAATTGGCATGGGTTGCTTCGAGGGAGAATTAATTGAATGTATTAGAGATTGTTTCTTGGAGCAATATATTGGCGAACCAATTAGTGAGCAGGTTACTCTTGATACGGTATTGTGTAATGAGGAGGGATTAATTAATGACGTCAAAGTCGGATCCTCTGGGGAATAGTATGGTAGAATTCAAAATTCAGTTTGGGGGCGAGAAAGTGGAGTCCCACACTAACGTTTGGGAATTAAACAAGGATAATTAAATAGGAAGCAGGACGGATTTAACTCGGGTAAAGTGGGTAGGAAGCTAAAAGGTCGGACAGCAGATAAGCAGCTGCAGCTGTTTAAGGTGATACTCAATTCCTCACAACTAAAATATATCCCAGTGAGGAAGAAAGATGGGAAGAGGGGTTAAAAAAAAAACATCCATAGCTAAACAAGGAGGTCAAGGACAATATAAAGACAAAAATCAAAGTGTACCACGTTGCAAAGGCCAGTGGCAGGCTGGAAGATTGGAAAACTTTCAAACATAAACAAAGGGTTACGAAAAAGGTAATAAAAAGAGCGAAGGTATATTACGAAAGAAAGCTAGTGCAAAATATCGAAAAGGATAGCAAAAGCTTCTATAACTGCATAAAAGGGAAGAGAGTTGTTAAAGTGAATGTTGGCCCCTCAGAAGATGAAACTGGTGAGTCAATAGTGGGGAACACAGAAATGGCAGAGAGGCTAAATCAATATTTTGATTCAGTTTTCACAGTGGAGGACACGAGTACCATTCCTATAGGAACGGGCGATTCAGGGGTTAGAGAAGGGAGGAACTTAGATCAATAGGGAAATGGTACTCTCTTCAGATTGGAGGGCAGACAAGTCTATAACACCATGAGACATAGGAGTAGAATTAGACCATTCGGCCCATCAAGTCTCCTCCGCCATTTAATCATGGCTGATATATTTCTCATCCCCATTCTCCTGCCTTCTTCGCATAACCCCTGATGGCTGACATCCTCGGGTGTTAAAGGAAGTGGCGTAGCAGATCCATTGGTTATAATATTCCAAAATTCCATGGACACGGGAAAGGTAATGCTAATGTATCGCCCTTATCCAGAAAGGGCGGGTGGCAGAATGTAAGAAATTACAGATCAGTTACTTTAACACCTGGTTGTTGGGAAATTGTTAGAATCCATTATTAAGGAAATAATATCACAACATTAGGAAAGTCAAAATGCAATCCATCAGAGACAGCGTGGTATTATGAAGGGCAAAAGGTCCACAGAATCCGGGATGTCAAGGAATATTCAGGAAGATACAAGGGGCTCAAATCAGTGGAAGCCCTAGAGGAGTATAGAATGTGCAAGGGGTACTTAAAAAAGAAATGAGGAGTGAATAGAGCGCATAAAAAAACACGGGGGGCAAGTAAAGGAAAATCCCAAGGTGTTTTAAAAGTATATTAAGGGGAAGAGAGTAACCAGGGAAAGTGTTAGATCCATTCGGGACCAAAGTGCCAATGTGTGTGTGGAGAGCAGGAAGACAAAGGTGAGGTATTAAATGAATATTTTGCATCTGTGTTCAGTATGCAGAAGGACGGTTTGGTTTAGAAAGCAGGGAGGGGGACTGTGATATATCTGAACAGATTAGAATAGAGAGGGAGCAGGTGTTAGCCGTTTTAGAGGGTTTAAACGTGGATAAATCCCCAGGCCCAGATGAGATGTATCCGAGACTGCTGTGTGAGGTAAGGGAGGAGATTGCAGGGGTTCTGACGTTAATTTCAAATTCTCCCTGGCTACGTGAGAGGTGTCATAGAAATGCAGCACAGCTACCATTATTCAAGAAGGGAAGTAGGGAAAAACCAGGTCATTACAGGCCAGTGAGTCTGACATCAATGGTGGGGAAATTATTGGAAAAAATTATGAGGGGCAGAATTAATCTCCACTTGGAGACAGGGATTAATCAAGGATCGTCAGCATGGCTTTGTCAGAGAGAGATGCAGTCCAGACGGCTAGACAGCTGGTTTGTGATGCAGAACAAGGCCAGCAGTGCGGGTTCAATTCCCGTACCAGCTTACCCAAACAGGCGCCGGAATCTGGCGACGAGGGGCTTTTCACAGTAACTTCATACTTGTGACAATAAAAGGTTATAATTATTATGCCTAACAAATTTGTTTGAATTTTTCAAGGTGATGACTAGGTGTGTAGATGGGGGCAGTGTAGTTGATGCAGTCTACATGGACTTGTTGATGTCGGTCTACATGAACTTTGGTGAAGCTTTTGACAAGGCCCCACATGGGATACTGTTCAAGAAGGTAAGAGCCCATGGGATCCAGGGCAATTTGGCAGATTGGACCCAAAATTGGCTGGATGGCAGAAGGTGATGGTCAAAGGTAGTTTTTGTGACTGGAAACTTAGTCTAGTGGCGTACCGCAGCAATCGGTGCTGGGTCCCTTGCTGTTGTGTACCTAAATGTGGTGGAGCTGGAGGGTATGTTCAGTAAGTTTGACACAAAACCTGTTGGTGTGCAAATAGCGAGGAAGAGTGCATTAGATTACAGAACAATGTAGACAGGCTGGTTAGATGGGAAAAACAATCGGTACTTGCAGGTGCGGGATTTCGTATGTAGACAGGTCCCGTCCTTTCCACGCCTTCCACCAAGGGGGATCCAGGACAGGGTAGTTTCCAGGAGTGAGGTAGGAGAGGGGAGAGTCTCGGATATTTCTAAGGAGCTTATGGGAGCGGAGGACACATGGACCGAGGAACTGAAACTCAAGTGGGAGGAGAAGCTTGGTGGGGAGCTGGAGGAAGGCATATGGGCAGACGCTCTGAGGAGGGTAAATGCAACCCCAACATGTGCCAGGCTCGGCCTGATTCAGTTCAAGGTGGTTCACCGGGCCCACATGACGGTGGCTCGGATGAGCAAATTCTTTGGGCTATAGGACAAGTGTGCTAGATGTGGGGGAGGACCAGCGAACCATGTCCACATGCTCTGGGCGTGTCCAAAACTCAGGGGATACTGGCAGGGATTTGCGGACGTCATATCCAGGGTACTGAAAACAAGGGTGGCGATTTTTGGGGTGTAGGAAGACCCGGGAGTCCAGGAGGGGATAGAGGCCGACGTTGTGGCCTTTGCATCCCTGATAGCCCGGCGACGAATACTGTTGGCCTGGAGGGACTCAAAGCCCCCAAGGACCAAAGTATGGCTGTCGGACATGGCAAGCTTTCTCGGCTTTGAAAAAAAAAATCAAGTTCGCCTTACGAGGATCACTATCGGGGTTCGCCCGGAGGTGGCAACCAATCATCGACTTCTTCGCGGGGAACTAATCATCAGCGGGTGGGGGTGGAGGGGGGGGGGGGGGGGGGGGGGGGGGATAAGAATAGTGTAGAGTAGGGTGGAAGAATAGGCGGGTCTATTTGCGAGAGTGGTACTGTCAAAAAAAAATGGGCAAAACATTGGCAAATGGAATTTAACCCTGCAAAGTATGAGGTGATGCATTTTGTGTGGATTAACAAGGCAAGGGAATATACAACGCACAGTAGGACACTAGGAAGTACAGAAGACCACAGGAACCTTGGGGTGTATGTACATAGGTCCCTGAAGGCAGCAGGACAGTTGATAATGTGGTTAAGAAAGCACATGGGATACTTGCCTTTCTTAGCTGAGGCATTGAATACAAGAACAGGGAGGTTATGGTGGAGCTGTATGAGGGAGTATTGTGTGTAGTTCTGGTCATCGAGGTTTACAGCATGAAAACAGGCCCATTGACCCAACTTGTCCATGCCGCCCAGATTTTACCACTAAAGTAGTCCCAATTTGGCCCATATCCCGCTATACCCATCTTTCCCACATAATTGTCGAAATGCTTTTTAAATGACAAAATTGTACCCGCCTCTACTATAGCCTCTGGCAGCTCGTTCCAGACGTCCACCACCCTGTGTGTGAAACAATTGCCCCTCTGGACCATTTTGTATCTCTCCCCTCTCACCGTAAACCTATGCCCTCTAGTTTTAGACTCCCCTACCTTTGGGAAAAGATGTTAACTATCTACCTTATCTATGCCCCTCATTGTTTTATAGACCTCTGTAAAATATCTACCTTATCTATGCCCCTCATTATTTTATAGACCTCTATAAAATAGTGGTCACCACACTATAGGAAGGATGTTACGACACTAGCGAGGGTGCAGAGGAGATTCACCAGGATGTTGCCTGGGTTGGAGCATTTCAGCTATGAAGAGAGGCTGGTCAGGCTGGGGTTGTTCTCCGAAGAGCAGAGAAGGCTGAGGGGGGGAGCTGATTGAGGTGTACAAAACTATGAAGGACATAGAAAAGGTAGAAAGTAAGAAACCTTTCCCTTTAGTAAAGGGATCAATAACCAGGGGGCATAGATTTAAGGTGAGGGGCAGGAGGTTTAGAGGGGATGTGAGGGGAAACCTTTTCACCCAGAGGGTGGTGGGAGTCTGGAACTCACTGCCTGAAAGGGTGGTGGAGGCGGGAACTTTCACAGTAAGTTCATTGCAGTGTTAATGTAAGCCTACTTGTGACACTAATAAAGATTATTATTATTTAAGAAGCGTTTAGATGAGCAGTTGAAATGCCTTAGCATACAGGGCTACCGACTGAAGCGCTGGTAAATTGGGATGAGGATAGGGGCTTGATGGCCGTCACAGATACGATGGGCCGAAAGGCCTCTTGCTGTGCTGCTGCAAAACTCTATGACACATCAGATAACTCATGGTCTAATTGAATGGCGGAGAAGACTCGATGGGCCGAATGGCCTACTTCTGCTCCTTATGGTCTTAGGGAAGCCCTTGTGTAGGAAGCACATTGGAAAGGAAATGTCTTCAGGAGAAACACACACAACCACAGGAACATAGGAATTAGGTGCAGAAGTAGGCAATTCAGCCCTTCTAGCCTGCTCCACCATTCAAACAGATCATGGCTGATCTCGTCCTGGTCTCAAATCCACCTCCCTACCTGTTACCCATATCCTTTTAAACCTTTTTAAAAATCTGTAATATATCTTCTTGAAACCATTTAATGACTCAGATTCCACCGCACTATGGGGCAGCGAGTTCCACAAAGTCACCACCCTCTGCGAGAAGTAGTTCCTCCTCATCTCGGTTCTAAATCTACCGCCTCTCAACCTATATCTGTGTCCTCTCGTTCTAGATTGCCCCACATGGGAGAACGTTTGCTTTATTAATCCTTTAGTATCCATATACCTCGATCGGATCCCCTCTCATCCTTCTAAACTCCAGCGAGTATAAGCCCAAACTGTTTAATCTCCCCTCATACGTCAACCCTTACATCCCCGGAATCATTCTGGTGAACCTCCTCTGAAGTGCCTCCAATGCCACCACATGCTTCCTCAAATAAGGAGACCAAAACTGGACACAATACTCCAGATGTGGTCTCACCAGCACCCTATACAATTGCAACAACACTTCCCTACTTTTATACCCCAGCCCTTTTGCACTAAATTCTAAAATTCCATTTGCAACACAACACTTTGAGCCAAGTCGTAGTAAAACTCACTTTGTATTTAGTTTCTTAACAACTTATCCTCGACTGTAAACAAACAGTTGGACATGCTGTGCTTCTTGAGCCACTGGAGGTCGTTTCCAGTACTCTACACCAAGGCTGTGAAAAAATGCGGCCAATCTCGCCATGGGAGAAAGGGGAGGGTGACTCTTTTACGTGGATGCCAATGAGGACAGAAAGAAATAAAGATTGCTATTGGTTCTTCATAGGCTAACTAAATTTCAACGAGAATTCCGTGAGTCATTGTTCACCATCAATCTTAGTAATTGGACAAATAACATTGTCTGGGTGTCTGCTGGCGTGTTAGAACAGGGATAAATTCTCTAAAGCACACACTTACTAAACTAATGGCATTGGCTTCACTTTGCAACCAGGTCCCTATTGTCAGTGTTCGGAGCAAGATGAAAAATGAAACTGGCCTCAGTTACATATAAAACAAACGGGTTTTCAAACCGCCACACAATAACTGAGGGTTCCCACCCCCCCACCCCCCAACCTTTTTTTCTGTCGATGCCAAGAGCTGCACTTTCCTAAAGTATTAACCAAAAGATGAACGCATGCCATTCAGGCCATCTATCCAAGATAAGGTCAGCTGGAATCTTACAATGGCAGAGCAGGCTTGAGGAGCCATGTGGCCTGCGTCTGGCCCATCCGCTCTCTGCTGGCTTCTGAAATCGACACTCTGATTTACATCTCCTGACTCTGCTCCTGTATCCCTCAAACCTCCAAACAGCAACGAGTTCTACATTCTCACAACTATGGCATGAAATTCTTTACTTGATCTGCTGGAGGCTTTTTCAGTGTTTTTGTCCCCTTGTTCTGGACTTACAAGTGGAAATCATGTCTTCACTTGCGTCCAAACGCCTTCAGAATCTTAACACGAATTCTATCAAATCTAGTCTTGGCCTGAGCGCAGGAGCAGGGGGACCTGTATCTACCTGTGCATAGACCGTTGAAGGTGGCAGGCCAGGTGGAGAGAGCAGTTAATAAAACAAACAATATTCTGGGATTTATTAATAGGGGCACAGAGTAGAAGAGCAAGGAGGTTATACTGAACTTATACAAGACACTAGTTAGACCTCAGCTGGAGTAATGTGTACAGTTCTGGCCGCCATAGTACAAGACCAATGAATAGATTGGAGAGAGTGCAGAAGAGGTTTACAAGAGTGGTTCCAGGGACTAGAAACTTCAGTTATGAGGGTCGATTGGAGAAGGTTCTCCATGGAGAGGAGAAGGCTGTGAGGAAATTTTGATAGAGATGTTATAATAGTCTTTATTATTGTCACAAGTAGACTGACATTAACACTGCAATGAAGTTACTGTGAAAATCCCCTAGTCGCCACACTCTGGCGCCTGTTCGGGTACACAGAGGGGGAATTCAGAATGTCCAATGTTCAAAAGCACGAGGGGGCTGGACAGAGTAGATAGGGAGAAACGTCCCCCTCGTAAAAGCATCAAGAACGAGAGGGCACAGATTTAAAGTGATTCGCAAAAGAACAAATGAGATGTGAGAAGAAACTTTTGCACACAGCAAGTGGGTGGGGTCTGGAATGCACGGCCTGGGAGTGTGGTGGAAGCAGCTTCAATAGAGGCGTTCTGGAGGACATTAGATGATTATTGGAGTAGAAACAATGCCAATGGGTACGGGGAAAAGGCAGGAGAATGGGCACTCAGCCATGATGCTCCGATGAAGAGCCTCTTTCTGTAGTGTAACAATTCTGTGACCCTGTGAGAGGAGATTGTCAGGCTGCTCAAACCTTCCTGTTGGTTGCATCCCTTCATGCAACAACCTTGTTGATCTTCTTTGTTTGAACCAGCAGAGGGCAGCAGAGCAGAGCTACTGATCAGCTGTTCTGGGGAAATTTGCATACGTGCAGTGAGGTCAGCCTAAGTTGAAGGTGAACCTGCGAAGAAGACCCAAGGAGTTTGAGTAAAGGCAAGCAACCAGCAGAGGGCAGCAGAGCAGAGCTACTGATCAGCTGTTCTGGGGAAATTTGCATACGTGCAGTGAGGTCAGCCTAAGTTGAAGGTGGTTTGTGGAGGGGCTGTTGGCAAGTGACAGTTAAACCCGAAACACTTTGTGAGTGTTTCCCACCCTACCTCCTCCTCTAACCAACCCCCCCACCCCACGGTGGTTGGGAAGCGGGAGCAGGGGCCTATCGTGAAGGTGAGTGAGTGCCTTTAAATTTGCTTACCTTTCAGCGGGATCAGGGTTTGAGATAATATCAGGTAAGCTCTTCCTTTCTTTTTCTTTTTCTTGTTTTTTTTTAATCTAGAGGGGATGTCAGGGAAGGCAGTACAATGCTCCTCCTGCAGAATGTTTGAGGTGAGGGACGCCGTCAGTGTCCCTGCTGATTTCATCTGTGGGAAGTGCACCCAACTCCAGCTCCTCAAAAACCGTGTTAGGGACCTGGAGCTTGAGCTGGATGAACTTCGGATCATTCGGGAGGCAGAGGGGGTCATTGATAGGAGCTTCAGGGAAGTAGTTACACCAAAGACTGGAGATAGATGGGTAACTGTAAGAGGGACTGGGAAGAAGCAGTCAGTGCAGGGACCCCCTGCGGTCGTTCCCCTGAGTAACAAGTATACCGTTTTGGATACTTGTGGGGGGGACGACTTACCAGGGGTAAGCCATGGGGTACGGGCCTCTGGCACGGAGTCTGTCCCTGTTGCTCAGAAGGGAAGGGGGGAAAGGAGTAGAACATTAGTAATTGGGGACTCAATAGTCAGGGGCACAGATAGGAGATTTTGTGGGAGCGAGAGAGACTCACGTTTGGTATGTTGCCTCCCAGGTGCAAGGGTACGTGATGTCTCGGATCGTGTTTTCCGGGTCCTTAAGGGGGAGGGGGAGCAGCCCCAAGTCGTAGTCCACATTGGCACTAACGACATAGGTAGGAAAGGGGACAAGGATGTCAGGCAGGCCTTTAGGGAGCTAGGATGGAAGCTCAGAGCGAGAACAAACAGAGTTGTTATCTCTGGGTTGTTGCCCGTGCCACGTGATAGTGAGATGAGGAATAGGGAGAGAGAGCAATTAAACACGTGGCTACAGGGATGGTGCAGGCGGGAGGGATTCAGATTTCTGGATAACTGGGGCTCTTTCTGGGGAAGGTGGGACCTCTATAGACAGGATGGTCTACATCTGAACCTGAGGGGCACCAATATCCTGGGGGGGAGATTTGTTAGTACTCTTTGGGGGGGTTTAAACTAATTCAGCAGGGGCATGGGAACCTGGATTGTAGTTTTGGGGTGCGAGAGATTGAGAGTAGAGAGGTCAGGAGCACAGTTTTGACTTCGCAGGAGGGCGGCAGTGTTCAGGTCTGTGGTTTGAAGTGTGTCTATTTCAATGCCAGGAGTATACGAAATAAGGTAGGGGAACTGGCAGCATGGGTTGGTACCTGGGACTTCGATGTTGTGGCCATTTCAGAGACATGGATAGAGCAGGGACAGGAATGGTTGTTGCAGGTTCCGGGGTTTAGGTGCTTTAGTAAGGTCAGAGAAGGGGGCAAAAGAGGGGGAGGTGTGGCGCTGCTAGTCAAGGACAGTATTACGGTGGTAGAAAGGATGCAAGATGGGGACTCTTCTTCCGAGGTAGTATGGGCTGAGGTTAGAAACAGGAAAGGAGAGGTCACCCTGTTGGGAGTTTTCTATAGGCCACCTAATAGTTCTAGAGATGTAGAGGAAAGGATGGCGAAGATGATTCTGGAAAAGAGCGAAAGTAACAGGGTAGTTGTTATGGGAGACTTTAACTTTCCTAATATTGACTGGAAAAGATATAGTTCGAGTACATTGGATGGGTCGTTCTTTGTACAATGTGTGCAGGAGGGTTTTCTGACACAATATGTTGACAGGCCAACAAGAGGTGAGGCCACTTTGGATTTGGTTTTGGGTAATGAACCAGGACAGGTGTTAGATCTGGAGGTAGGTGAACACTTTGGAGACAGTGACCACAATTCGGTGACCTTTACGTTAGTGATGGAAAGGGATAAGTATACCCCGCAGAGCAAGAGTTATAGCTGGGGGAAGGGCAATTATGATGCCATTAGACATGACTTAGGATGTGTTGGTTGGAGAAGTAGGCTGCAAGGGTTGGGCACACTGGATATGTGGAGCTTGTTCAAGGAACAGCTATTGCATGTTCTTGATAAGTACGTACCAGTCAGGCAGGGAGGAAGGGGTCGAGCGAGGGAACCGTGGTTTACCAAAGAAGTGGAATCTCTTGTTAAGAGGAAGAAGGAGGCCTATGTGAAGATGAGGCGTGAAGTTTCAGTTGGGGCACTTGATAGTTACAAGGAAGCGAGGAAGGATCTAAAGAGAGAGCTGAGACGAGCAAGGAGGGGACATGAGGTCTTTGGCAGGTAGGATCAAGGAAAACCCAAAAGCTTTCTATAGGTATGTCAGGAATAAAAGAATGACTAGGGTAAGAGTAGGGCCAGTCAAGGACAGTGGTGGGAAGTTGTGTGTGGAGGCTGAGGAGATAAGCGAGATACTAAATGAATACTTTTCGTCAGTATTCACTCAAGAAAAAGATAATATTGTGGAGGAGAATGCTGAGACCCAGGCTATTAGAATAGATGGCATTGAGGTGCGTAGGGAAGACGTGTTGGCAATTCTGGACAAGGTGAAAATAGATAAGTCCCCGGGGCCGGATGGGATTTATCCTAGGATTCTCTGGGAAGCCAGGGAAGAGATTGCTGAGCCTTTGGCTTTGATTTTTAGGTCATCATTGGCTACAGGAATAGTCCCAGAGGACTGGAGGATAGCAAATGTGGTCCCTTTGTTCAAGAAGGGGAGTAGAGATAACCCCGGTAACTATAGGCCGGTGAGCCTAACGTCTGTGGTGGGTAAAGTCTTGGAGAGGATTATAAAAGATACGATTTATAATCATCTAGATAGGAATAATATGATTAGGGATAGTCAGCATGGTTTTGTGAAGGGTAGGTCATGCCTCACAAACCTTATCGAGTTCTTTGAGAAGGTGACTGAACAGGTAGACGAGGGTAGAGCAGTTGATGTGGTGTATATGGATTTCAGTAAAGCGTTTGATAAGGTTCCCCACGGTCGGCTATTGCAGAAAATACGGAGGCTGGGGATTGAGGGTGATTTAGAGATGTGGATCAGAAATTGGCTAGTTGAAAGAAGACAGAGAGTGGTAGTTGATGGGAAATGTTCAGAATGGAGTTCAGTTACGAGTGGCGTACCACAAGGATCTGTTCTGGGGCCGTTGCTGTTTGTCATTTTTATAAATGACCTAGAGGAGGGCGCAGAAGGATGGGTGAGTAAATTTGCAGACGACACTAAAGTCGGTGGAGTTGTAGACAGTGCGGAAGGATGTTGCAGGTTACAGAGGGACATAGATAAGCTGCAGAGCTGGGCTGAGAGGTGGCAAATGGAGTTTAATGTGGAAAAGTGTGAGGTGATTCACTTTGGAAAGAATAACAGGAATGCGGAATATTTGGCTAATGGTAAAATTCTTGGTAGTGTGGATGAGCAGAGGGATCTCGGTGTCCATGTACATAGATCCCTGAAAGTTGCCACCCAGGTTGATAGGGTTGTGAAGAAGGCCTATGGTGTGTTGGCCTTTATTGGTAGAGGGATTGAGTTCCGGAGCCATGAGGTCATGATGCAGCTGTACCAAACTCTGGTACGGCCGCATTTGGAGTATTGCGTACAGTTCTGGTCGCCTCATTATAGGAAGGACGTGGAAGCTTTGGAACGGGTGCAGAGGAGATTTACCAGGATGTTGCCTGGTATGGAGGGAAAATCTTATGAGGAAAGGCTGATGGACTTGAGGTTGTTTTCGTTAGAGAGAAGAAGGTTAAGAGGTGACTTAATAGAGGCATACAAAATGATCAGAGGGTTAGATAGGGTGGACAGCGAGAGCCTTCTCCCGCGGATGGAGGTGGCTAGCACGAGGGGACATAGCCTTAAATTGAGGGGTAATAGATATAGGACAGAGGTCAGAGGTGGGTTTTTTACGCAAAGAGTGGTGAGGCCGTGGAATGCCCTACCTGCAACAGTAGTGAACTCGCCAACATTGAGGGCATTTAAAAATTTATTGGATAAGCATATGGATGATAAGGGCATAGTGTAGGTTAGATGGCCTTTAGTTTTTTTTTTTCCATGTCGGTGCAACATTGAGGGCCGAAGGGCCTGTACTGCGCTGTATCGTTCTATGTTCTATGTTCTGTGTTTCTCCATCTTTTTGTCAGATGGGGATGAGAGCTGCAACTCTTATACTCCAGGTGTGGTCTCATGAATTCACTATAAAAACTTAACACTATCTCCCTTTCATATTCTACTCCTCTGGAAATGAAAATCAGTATCTTATTTGCATGCTCAGTGGCCTTATTAATTGGTGTCAATGGGCAGCACGGCAGCACAAGTAGATAGCACTGTAGCTTCACAGCGCCAGGGTCCCAGGTTCGATTCCCCACTGGGTCAATGTGTGGAGTCTGCATATTCTCCCCGTGGCTGCGTGGGTTTCCTCCAGGTGCTCCGGTTTCCCCCCCCCACAGTCCAAAGACTTGCAGGTTAGGTGGATTGGCCATGATAAATTGCCGAGTGACAGGGGGAGGGGTCATTGGGTTATGGGAATAGGGTGGAAGTGAGGGCTTAAGTGGGTCGGTGCAGACTCAATGGGCCGAATGGCCTCCTTCTGCACTCTATGTTGTGTGTGCATTCCCTGGTCACTTTTCTCCAACCTCCCAGATGGTATCTCATCTCTCAAGCAATAAGTAACCTCCTTATTCCTCGGTAAAATGAACCACTTCGCACTTCACCAAGTTGCCATCACTCCTACCATTCAGGACTTTATGTCGTCCCGTATTTTGGTGCCGTTCCTCCACTTTTTTTTTGTTTAGCTACACTCTGTAATTTGATGTTACCTGCAAATTGCAACATCATCCCTCCAATTTCTGAGTCAATCCACTTAACCTGCACATCTTTGGACTGTGGAAGGAAATAGGAGCACCCGGAGCAGACGCGGGGAGGACGTGAAGACTCCGCAGTCACCCGAGGTTGGAATCAAACCCAGATCCCTGGTGCTGTGTGCAGCAGTGCTAACCGCTGTGCCACCGTACCGCCACCAAATACTGGAACTCAATGGCACAATTCAGCTCATAACCCAACACTGCACCATTTAGTGTTAGTACACAATGTAAGGTTTTTTAAAAACAAAGTCTTCTGCAGCACAATTCATGGGGCTCATCCCCCCCCCCCCCCTTCTCAAGGGCAATGAGGGGTGGGTAATTAAAAATGCTGGCCAACACCCGCATCCCATAACAGAATGAAACAACAAATTATAGGTCAGTTTTTTTGGGGGGCTGACAATTGCCGTTTGGTTTAATTGGCTACTTTTTACACTGTTCCACTGGGGTATCGAGTGATCTGGTAAGGGCTGCTTTGGGGCCAACAGTGAAGCAGCAAAGACATACAGGAGAAGCTGGGAGGAGATTGGCACGGGTGCTGCGGAGGAGCCCACAGGTGCAGCAGGTCTTCGGGGATCACTGTTCCTCAGTGAAGCTCGGGTTGGTGAAATGTACGAGGGGTACCAAGCTATGTCATGGAAAATATGACACAGGAAGCTGTTTGGCGCTTCGCATCTGTCCTGCTTGACAAAGAGCTACGCACCTTCCTGCAGTAGGTTTGCATTTGCAGTCGGCCTCGACTCCAGGACACAGGCATCATAAGACTATAAGACATAAGAGCAGAATTAGGCCACTCGGCCCTTCGAGTCTGCTCCGCCATTCAATCATTGGGACTGTCAAAATCAACAACGCCCTCAACTTTGGTAGCTTGGGAATCGCTAATGACAGCACTCGAGTCGCCTGCAGCAGAACTAGTAGGCAACTGCTGGTGCTTTGTCCCTCTGTACACTTGGCTCTTGCTATCAAACAAGCCTCTCGTGTTGGTGTGCTCGGGCCAGATTGGGTGAGAGTGCCTCTGCGAGAACGCTAGCCTCCCCTTCCTGAAATAGGATTCCTAAATTACAGATACATGTAACTGGAGCTGCTCAATTATGAGGGCAGTTGACAAGTGAAATAGGGAGAAACTTTTCTCTGGGAGGAGGGCCAGTAACTCGCGGACAGATCTAAGATAATCATCTTAGTGGGCAAACGAGGAGTTTTTTTTGTTTTCTTTTACGCAGCGAGTTGTGATCTGGAAGGTGCTGAACGAGAGGGCAGTGGAAGCAGATTCAGTAGTGACTTTCCTAATGGAAATTGGATAAATACTCGAATAACAAAACATTGCAGGGTTATAGGGAAAGGGCAGGGGTGTGATACTAATTGGACAGCTCTTTCAGAAAGCCTGTACTGACATGATGGACCAAATGGACTGCTGGGGCACGGTCAAATTTCTGTCACACACCAAGGACAAGCAGTTCTTTTTAAAAAAAAAAAAATTTAGAGTACCCAATTTTTTTTTTACAATTAAGGGGCAATTTAGTGTGGCCAATCCACCTATCCTGCACATCTTTTTGGGTTGTGGGGGCGAAACCCACGCAGACACGGGGAGAATGTACAAACTCCACACGGACAGTGACCCAGGGCCGGGATTCGAACCTGGGTCCTCAGCACCGTAGGCAGCAATGCTGACCACTGTGCCACCGTGCTGCCCTGGACAAGCAGTTCTGACGGCAAGTTAATAAAGCAGTACAGAGATTTGGAGCAAACTGTTAGGATAATTTACAGGCATGTCATGCATATGCAAAATGTATATTGCCTGATCCTCCTCACACCCATTGGGAAAAGGTTTACTTTCATTCAACATGCAGGCAAAACAGTGATCATCATACAAGACACAAGTTCATAATGCTGTACGCCAGGCGAACAAACGTATTTTATTGAAACTTAAAACATCAGCAACATATAATCCAATATACATAATTATGATATCATATTTCAAAATAATCTGTGTAGGATCCACGTGTTTCAGAAACAGTTTGAAGGAGAACACGGAACAAGGTGAGAGCAGCTGAAATATTGGTGGGCAACAGGAAAGGAGGCTTGTTGCCCTTAGTTGGCACTTGTACACAGCATAGAGAAAATACAATAAATTACACTTTGAGAGAGGTACACATTCACCTGCAGACACAACAAGCAGAGGCTCCATCAACCGCCTGTGAGGTGGGAGGTTCCAAATTCTCCAGTTTCTCTTTGGGTTTAATAGTTAACCTGCCTTGGCCAGGGCACAAAGCTGTTATGTAATGCTATTCTATAGGACGCCGGTCAAATTCAAATTATAGCCTTCCTGAACCCTCCTCTCTTCAGCGCCGTTGGCGGCTGCTTTTGTTGGGGGGGTGGGAATGGGTCCCGGCAGCCACACTGCAACTCCCAAGCATTTGTTCTTCGCGTGCGAGCTGAAGCAATAAGGGGCTGAGATCCCAGGCTTGGCCCGGTTGCTTGCATGTTCTGTCAAGAATTATGACAGGGAACAAGTGGAACCTCTTCTACAGGATTTCAGTCCAGTGTGCCAACATTCCTTACAACTTGCATTTATATAGTTCCTTTAAAGCAGCAAAATGTTCCAAGGCACTTCACAATAACAGATAAAATGTGACAGGCATAAGAAGCTATTGGACCAGGCGAGCAAAAGCTTGATCATCAAAGAGGTAGATTTTATGTAGTGTTTCAAAAGAGGAGATAAGAGAATTTTAGGGTCAAGGCAACATACAAATGAAGAAATAGCCATTGGCCCTTCGAGCATGTCTGCCATCCAATAAGACCATGGCTGCTCTGACTGACCTCAACTCCACAATGTTGCCTGTTGCCAATAGCCTTTAACTCCAACTCCCTTCTTAGTCAAGAATCTATTTACCGTTGCCTAAAAAATATTCATGAACCCTGCCTCCACCACTCTTGAGTTCCAGAGATTCACGACGATCAGAGAGAAAACATTTCTTCATCTCCATTTCAAATGGGAGATGCCTCATCTTTTAACTGTGTCTCCTAGTTCTTGTCACTCCCAAGTAGGGAAACATGCTTTCAGCATCCACTCAGGATCTTGGATGTTTCAATAAGATCACCTCCCAATCTTCTAAACTCCGATGGAGGCCCTGCCTGTCCAACCATACCCCTCTCCCAGGTATGTCTCTGAACTTCTTCTAATGCTCAACCATCAAAGGTGGGGCGATGACTCTCGGGCATGTACAAGAGGTCAGATTGGAGGCGGGAACAATTCTTAGGATTGTGGGGTTGAAAGAGGTTAGCGAGATCGGGAGAGGCAAGGCAACAGAGGAATGTGGACACAAGGTTGAGAATTTGAAAATGGGCATGTTGCTGGACCAGGAGCCAATGAGCATTGGGTGAACAGCAGAGTTTGGCATCATCTTGATGCTCAGCAGAGTGTGCGTGGGCATCATTCCAGATGCCAACCCTGTCCTCAGTTACTAGTCATCCATGGGCAATTTCGAACAAGTCATTGGATTGGGGTCAGGAACAGGCAGCTGAGCTCGCACTTCTGCACTTCCATAACCCGGATCATTCTTAAACTCTTTAATATCAGAGTGGCAGATTAATTTACTCAGCAGATACCAGGTACTCTGCATGGCTACAGTCCTCTTGTTCAACCCTTGTGACAGTACTCCTACCACCTTATTCTGTGTATGCTCAAGTGCCATTACCTGGGGAAGGGGATAGGCTTGTTTTTCGGCTGGCAGACATGATGGGCGGAGTGGCCCCTTTCTGCACCTTAAACCTCCGGGAATTTGGAAATAGTCAGCTCCCAGTGAACAGCATCAGCTGGGGAGAAGCTAAGTTCAGTCACTTCAAAGGCTAACGACAACAAGGTTCATGTGCTTTGTTCAGAGGTTCTCCCGCTCTGGTCAGTGAAGTGGAGATGGCACAAGGCCACCACCAAGGCCAAACGCCCAAAACTTACCATGGCAACTTGATGGCCGTATTTATTTTTATTCGTGCACAAGCAGCCACGCGGACAACACAGCTACATATAAATAGATTGTTCCTGTGCAGGGGGTGGCATGGATGAGATCACTGTATGAGACAGCACGGCAAACTAGAACACTGAAAGAAAGACATCATCATGCACACACTTCCACAAACGTCCTGTAATAGGGAGATTTGGATGAAAGAAAACACTCTCCCGTTGAAAGGCTTCAATAATTAAGGCCAACTGCCCCTGGTAATGCTTGCTTTCACACAAAAAGAAAACAGCAAGCTCTATTGTAATTCAATTCCAGGAAAAGAGCATAGGGACAGCAGTAGGCTATTTAGTCCCTTGAGCCTGTTCCACTGAGGGAAAGAATAGTCAAGCCAGGGCATGTCCAGAAGCCTCCAGGAACTCTAACTGAAAGGCCCATAGTTCAGGAACTGGCACCTAAAGACTAGCAATAAGAATGACTAATTCTGAAGCAAGGCTACATACTCCTAAAAGCAGTCCAGCTGCTGCATGTTTACTGGGAGCTGAATATTTTACAATTATCGAACGTTTAAGGCACAGAAAGAGGCCAGTTAGCCCGTCGTGTTTGTGCTGGCCGATAAATGAGTCACCCAGCCGAATCCCACTTTCCCAGTATTTAGTCTGAAGCCCTTTAGGTTACAGCTCTTGAGGTGCGTATCCAGACACCTTTTCAATGAGTTGAGGGTTACAGTTTTCTGGTACCTCACACCTAGCCTTCATTTTTTCATGGACAGTTGTAGGAATTTCCTGTATCTTACACACATGCTGAAATTTGCACCTGATATTGTGGCCAGATTACCGACAAGCAGATTATGCCTTCATAAGGCAGCACGGTAGCATACTGGTCGGCACTGTGGCTTCACAGCGCCAGGGTCCCAGGTTCGATTCCCCGCTGGGTCATTATCTGTGCGGAGTCTGCATGCTCTCCCCGTGCCTGCGTGGGTTTACTCCGGGTGCTCCGGTTTCCTCCCACAGTCCAAAGATGTGCAGGGTCAGGTGGATTGGACATGCTAAAATTGCCCTGAGTGTCCAAAAAGGTTAGATGGGGTTATTGGGTGACTGAGATAGGGTGGAAGTGAGGGCTTAAAGTGGGTCGGTGCAGACTCGATGGGCTGAATGGCCTCTTTCTGCGCTGTATCTATGTGTTTATCTAACTTCCCCACTATCAACCAATTGTGGGAAAAAGCTTTCCTGGCGGGCACAGATGCTGGGGCTCCTCTGCAAACTCTACCTCTGATCCCGAAAGGCCGATTGCCATTCATCTATTAGAAAAGTGAGACCACACCAAAAATAAATGATCTGTAAAATGTTGGAAATGCACAGCAACAAATGAGAGCTAAATTCTGGGACACATCAGGTATGAAGAACCATTAATTTTCTCCATTAAAGGCTTTCTGTACTTTTTAGCTAGGAATTATTATGGAATGGCACAGCAAGAGGCATCCATTGGACCCATTCCAGTTTAGCCCTATTCTTCTGCTCTTTCCCATTCTCCTGCTCGGCCCCCACTTCCCTGCTCCTTCCCCATTGCCCTCAAGGAAAATACTTTTTGAGTGTTTATCCAAACATATTTTGGAAGTAATTGAATTTGCTTCTAACACTCTTTCAGGCAGCATATTCCAGATCACAACTCACTGCAAAAAAACTTATCTTCCCCCCTTTTAACCGATCACCTTAAATCTGTGTCCTCTGTTTATCGTTCCTCCTGCCAGAGGGAACGTTTCTCGTTTCCCTAGAACTGCGAGGTTGGATTTCCAGGATTTTCCTAATTGTCGTGAGTTTGCAGGTCGATCTGAGGAAACTCAAGAGTTTGCACGGTTCCTCCAGGTTTCCCACAGAATCCCAAAATTACAGTGGTTGATCAGAGGATCCGCCATAGCTCCCGGGAAACCCTAAGGAACATTGTATGGGCGTATTTACATTGCAACCTCTTACAAGGCTAAATAAATTCCGTGAACAGGATTTTAGATGGGACACACAGAGGGATCAGCCCTGTTGTTCGAGTACTGGCTCTCACAAGAGTTATCAAATTGCTCCCTATGCTCTTTGTTTCGGTTTTCTGCCAAAAACTTTGAGCTTGCATTTCTATACCTCAGGACATTCCAATTTCCATCCATTTAAGTCACTGTCGTAATGTAGGAAGCACACTTTATATATAGTTCATATCCCTCAAACATCTCAGTGCCTCATATACAATTATTCATCTCAAAACAATTGTTATATCACTATGTTTGTCACCCTTTTTGCACAGAGTGGGACTATGCTAACAAGTGAAATTAGTGACTAGCTGATGGGTTTCTGGGACTATGTTGCAGGAGGAATATTGACCAAATTACCAGACGATCTAGCTTTCCTGCGAGCTCCTCGTGGTCTCCCACTCAACTCAGCAACATCACTTCCAAGCAGCCAGCAGAGGCTTCCATCCCCCAGTGGGCAGTGGGAGAAGCTCTGGGAAAATGTCTTTTGACTAGTCTCATGGGGGTCAGTTGCATATCCATCTCAACGGGCTGACTGTGCTCCAACTTAACTCAGCGGAAAGTCAGCCCCTCCGACAATGCAGCATTCACTCAGCACTGGAGAGTTGACCACGGCACAATGATATGCTCTCAACCGAGTTGGAAGATCGTGGGCTTGAGCCCCAATTGAGAGGCTAGAACACATAATCGGAGCGGACACATTCAGTGCCAAGGAAGAGCTGCTCTGTTGGTGGTACTGCCTTCCAGATGAAATGTTAAACTGTTAGCCACGTCCTCCCTCTCTGCTGGACATACAAGATCCCGTGGCGCCATTTCAAAGAGAAGGGTAGATCTCCTGGGTGCCCTGGCCAATATTTATCCCTCAACCATCAGCACGGAAACAACTTAACTGCTCGTCACATTGCTGTCTACACATTGTGGGAGTTTGCAATGTGTGACTGGTTTGCCACTGTGCCCACATCACAAAACTGACCACACTTCAAAAAGTATTTCATTGGCTGTTAAAAGCACATTAGTTGTGGTTGTGACGGTTGTGAAATTATACCTTCACAAGGTTGTGAAAGGCTCTATATGAATGCAAGTCATTTTTTCTCAGATAATTAAACTCCTGGCATTGAGTTCAAATCCACAATCCACTGACCCAGAGGTAACAATGCTAGCAACTAAACAAAGCTGAACATACACTACTGCGATGCACTGGATTCATGACCTCAATCCAGTCCCATTGCTACCACCACCAATGACAGACCTGTAACCAATTATATTTTATCCCATTGTTACTTCGCTCACATGGTTCTTTGAACATGAGCCAAGTTTAAACACACAGCTTAAATGGTTGTGCTGCAGTGTTTTTCTACAGTTCAAGTGGATTAATTATGAAAGGTTGCAATGTTAAACCTTGCCCAAAATCCTTGTGGCTAAATTGGATAAGTCAAAAGAGAGGACCGAGAGGAACAAAAATACCTGGACGGGATTCTCCGGCCCACCGTACCAGTTTTCCAGTGTGGCGCGCTCCCGTCGGCAGCGGGATTCTCCGGCCCACCGTACCAGTTTTCCAGCGTGGCGCGCTCCCGTCGGCAGTGGGATTCTCCGGCACGCCGTACCAGTTTTCCAGCGTGGCGCGCTCCCGTCGGCAGCGGGAGTCTCCGTCCCGCCATATCAGTTTTCCAGTGTGGCGTGCTCCCGTCGGCAGCGGGAGTCTCCGTCCCGCCATATCAGTTTTCCAGCGTGGCGCGCCCCCGTCGGCAGCGGGAGTCTCCGGCCCGCCGTACCAGTTTTCCAGCGTGGCAGGCCCCCGTCGGCAGCGGGAGTCTCCGTCCCGCCATATCAGTTTTCCAGCGTGGCAGGCCCCCGTCGGCAGTGGGATTCTCCGGCCCACCATATCAGTTTTCCAGCGTGGCGCGCCGTCGGCAGCGGGATTCTCCGGCCCGCTGTACCAGTTTTCCAGCGTGGCGCGCCGTCGGCAGCGGGATTCTCCGGCCCACCATATCAGTTTTCCAGCATGGCAGGCCCCCGTCGGCAGTGGGATTCTCCGGCACGCCGTACCAGTTTTCCAGCGTGGCAGGCCCCCGTCGGCAGTGGGATTCTCCGTCCCGCCGTACCAGTTTTCCAGCGTGGCGCGCCCCCGTCGGCAGCGGGATTCTCCGGCCCGGTAGCCGGCCAATGGGTCTCCCATTGTGGGCATCCCCACTTCGTCGGGAAATCCGTGGGAGTGAGGGCGCTGCCGGCGAAGGAGGGGATCCCGCCGACGGAGAATCCAGCCCCCTAGGTTTATCTGTACAAGCATCATGGTGGGGAGGGGAGGGAGCCGGCCGTCACTTTCCTCATGCGTTAGCAATGGACTAACTGCCTTCAAATCTCTACTATTCTAGAATGTGCAGGATGGATCACAAAATGCAGCATTTGGTTAAGTGCACATATTCCATAGGATTACGGCCTCATGCACAGGGTAAGCAGTTCATCTGGCATTTGGTGGGGAACAGAACCATCCAACACAGGGGGCTATGTAGCTTGTCGTGCCTGAGCTCCAAAACAAGCGATCCGATTTATGCCAGGACTATTTTAATGACGCAGCTTTTTTCAGGGATGTGTATTGTCATATGGTACGGGTGAAATTAAAAGTGATTTAAATTCAGTTTTGCCAACTGAACAGTAATTCTTCAGAAAAACTCACCGCATCGATTTACTGCATGCAAAATAATACAATAGCTCGGTCTTTCTCATTGTTTGGCTGCGTGTACTAACCAGAAAGGCTCAGACATACATAAACACATCTATTCACATGCACCAAACAAATAATACGCAATGGGATATTGCTAACTACCAAACATAAATGGGAGGATTAGCTGCTCTTTAAACCCTTGACAACTAGTCATAGAACAGGAGGCTGGAAATTACTGCGAGCGACCTGGTCATGCGGATATTTAAGGCATGTGCACTAACCTTAGAGAAAGTGTAAGCTGATATAAAGGAGAATTCTGTCCGTGTGTCAAGTGCAGAACGGCTCTGCACAAGACACAGTCAGCTCAAAGTGAAACATGGGGAATTGGAGGCAATCCTGCGCAACGGAGTTCAAATTGTTCACTGTTCAGGGGCTCATTATGTCAAGCCGCACAGGCACCCATGACAAAACCAGCAGGAGTGATGTCTGATCTGACAGAAAGCAGAGAATTAGAATAGGAGCCCACTGGGATATGGGGGGAGGGATAGGGGGGTACATGGAGGGTTGCATTTGGCAGAAAATGAAGGACTGGGACGAATATGGTGATGTGGTGGCTAGGTGGGGTTAATCCAATAAAGGAACAAGGGAGAGAAAGAAAAGGCCAAGGTGGAGTAAGGCAGCTCCTTCCATAGCCACAAGCTATCCCCAAGGCTAGCTATGAAATCAAAATGACTGTGGCTGTTCCAGCTGCTTCAATAATGAACGTCAGCCAAGAGATACATTAAAAAAGGTGATGTAAAAAGTTTCAGGGAATCTTAGCATCTACTTGCACATTGTGTAGAAGGCAAGTCTTTAAAGATTAATCTGTGATTAACGGCCAAACAAATACAAACAAGAATGTGCAATGCAGGAGAGCATAGGTACAGAATCCACAAAGCTGTCAAACAGAGGGATAGAGACTTATTGAAGGAAATATGATTACGGCATATGGAGGAAAAGAAAATCCACAGTAAACTTTGTATTATCCTGCATTCTCCAGCCGAAATTCCCTAGTAACCAGAATTTCTGACAGCTCCATTTATTTCTAAAGTTGGCCGCTTTGTGTTCAGGCAATGCATTCTTTAAAAAAACGTCATTTATAAATCTGCAGAGGTTGTCCTTATGCTATACATGGAAATGAAATTATTGGATCAGTGTTGGTTATTATGACTGAACAAAGATTTATCGCTCGGAACCATCAGTGAAGGTGGCGGCGCGGTTGTTTTTTGTAAAAAGCTGCTCCGAAGGTTGCGGTGTCAGTTCAGTTGCGGCGTTTTTACAGTGATGCTGTGCTGTGTTGGGGCCCTCGACTGCCCAGCTGTTTCCCCTCTCCCATGAAAGACAGAGCAGCACCTTGTCTCCATTTCCGGAGTAACACAACTCCCTGTTAGCCGGCCTTTTTGATTAACCAGCGCCACCTACTCCCCAAACATGCTGGTTAACTAAGATTTCACTGTAACATAGGATAGTGGGGGACAGGCCCGAGGTCTGGTGGGATTTTCTTGTTCCTAAAAATTGTTAACTTTTTTGTTTTCCAAAGATCCCAAGTTATTCTGGCGATTTTCTCTGACAGTGCATGGAGACAAGATGATTTGTTTGACAAGTGTTCCCCAACTGCCTGTAAGATTGAGGTGGGAGAAACTGGGTAAAAGGGAGCATTATTGCAGCGCAGGTTCCAATCCCCGAACTGTGCCAGTGCTACAGACGCCACCACATTGGTGGAAGTGGCTTTCCAGGTGCCACTGTTGGACGCTTAAGCCCAACACTCGAAATCTGGGCAAAGCTGCTGGGCCTGTTCGGCTCAGTAATTCGGCAAACACGTGGCCTAATCAACAGGTTCCAAAAGGGATTTCTGTAGGCTGCCACTAGAGCATTCTCATTTTTATTTTTGAGTTAGCGCTCGGAGTACCCCACGGTATTACAGCAATCCCACTCCTGATCTCCCACGAATGTACCCTCTAATAGTTTTTTTTCAAATTGTTGTGCTTGGTCAATTCTAGAACACCGAGTTGCTTGCGCGGCCTAGAGGATACATTGTTCACCAATCCAGAACCACATCTCCCGTTCTCCTCCTCCTCCCTACCCAGCTCCTCCCACAATGGGCCTCTGCCAGCGGGCAGACCAGCCCGTATTGGAGTGAAGTGTCATACCAGCTGCTTCTGGACGCACATCCAAGTTACCTCGGTTACTGAAACGAGGCCTGAGGCACAGATTTGGAGAAGCCTCAAATGCCCGGCTTCTGAATCATGCCGACCATTTTTCTTCAAGGTGTATAGCACAACCTTTGACTTCTACTATCCGAGTGGAAATCATAAGTTGTTGCACATGATACAAACAATTAATTGAATGAGCTAGTTAAAAGCCACTTTTTCCCCCCCACATTATGCGTTACTGTATTTAGCAATGACAGGATGGTATGGTTGCTGAACAAGTAAAGGGTTTGTGATTATATTGTAGTCACTATTAAGCATCTGTGGGCTTACTACAGTCTCCCATCGAACCAGAGCCTTTTAGCATCCTGCTCAAACAAGAACAATTGGTTTCGGTTCAAATTCTTACCTCAGTAGTTTCGAAAATAGCTTAAAGCCAAAATTTAAATTTAGCAGAACCCCACCCCACCCAAAGCCAACGTTAAAGAGAAGCTCAGATAGAAGCTCAGTATCTCTCACACAGTCCCTGGAGCCTTTACCAGAGGGAATTAACTTCCCGCACAGCGACTCCACCCAACAAACCAGATCACTCCAAAAGTATCCGAATTTCACTGGTGGGTTTCAAGTTATTGGTAATAGGACCAGTAGTGCCAGGGTATCATTTAAAATGACCCGAATTGCGTAACCATGGAGCATACCAAATAACAAGTTCTGACAGCTCGCCTGGGAGGCGTGCAGGTAAGCCGGCTCACGTCTTCCCTCGCTTTACGGCCTTCGAGGTCACAATCTCCTTCTCCCCCACCCCCCTACCCCCACCACTACGCATTCAGAAGAAATGAGGTAAATTAACTGATGGAGGTGGTGTTGGGTGCCATCCGATGACAGACACATTTTAAGGCCTATCCTGCTATCAAACCGCAGCACTTCACAAGCAAAGGTGTTGGTGGTGTTTGATTCCTGCACCTCTCAGTCCCCCTCTGGGCACACGTTCCAGGTTTGACTTCAAGAGACCACGGTCCAGCTCCTCACAGAATTGGGTCTGTTCCATTCCAGTCCACAAATGCTCCTTTCCATCTGAATTAACATAGAGAATGTCTTTGTGAGTTACTGCATTCAAAGGAAGTGCACCCCCCTCCATTCAGATGAATATACCTTTTGCCTTTAATCTTGGGGTTCCCACTCCATGTTAGCCTGCTCTGTTTGGACATAGTGGCAGAGGTCTACTTCCCGGTCTCTGCTAATCTTTAAGTGATCCCCAGAATATGTACATAGAATGGGGGCTGGTTTAACTCAGCTGGACAGCTGGTTTGTGATGCAGAACAAGGCCAGGTTCAATTCCCGTAGCAGCTGAGAATTCTAAATTCTCCCTCTGTGTACCCGAACAGGCGCCGGAATGTGGCGACTAGGGGCTTCTCACAGTAACTTCATTGCAGAGTTAATGTCAGCCAACTTGTGACAATAAAAAGATTATTATTAGGCAGGCAGCCTCGGGCGGCTCGGTCTCAAATATGCTTCCCTTGCATTTCGCAACCAATTCATGAAATGCGCCCGTCTGGATAGTGGTTCATCAGACATCCATCCATCTCACAGACTGATTGGCTGATCTTAAACCACAGCAACAACCTGCATTTATATCAGCACCATTAATGGAAAAACTGCCCACTTGTGCTTCACAAAGGTGCAGGAATAAAAAAAAATGAACCCATGGCAAAAGAAAGATGAGAAAGAGGAATAGGTCTTTCAGCCCCTCGAACCTGCCCGACAAAGAATAATTGACCCCAATCTTAATCGTTCCAATTGGTCATAGCATCCTCGACTATACTTTGTAAGGAAAAAGAGCTTCCTCGTGTCATTCCTGACGGACCAGCTCTAATTCTAAGATGGTTCTCCCTTGTACTGCACTCCCCCCAGGAACTGGAGTCCCTCACTGGAGTCAGGGAAAGTCCCGGACGATTGGAAGATCGCTGTTGTAACCCCCTTGTTCAAGAAAGGATCAAGACAAAAGATGGAAAATTATAGGCCAATTAGCCTAACCTCGGTTGTTGGTAAAATTCTAGAATCGATCGTTAAGGATGAGATTTCTAAATTCTTGGAAGAGCAGGGTCGGATTAGAACAAGTCAACATGGATTTAGTAAGGGGAGGTCGTGCCTGACGAACCTGTTAGAATTCTTTGAGGAGGTGACAAGTAGGTTAGACCAGGGAAACCCAGTGGATGTGGTCTATCTGGATTTCCAAAAGGCCTTTGATAAGGTGCCACACAGGAGGCTGCTGAGTAAGGTGAGGGCCCATGGTGTTCGAGGTGAGCTACTGGCATGGGTTGAGGATTGGCTGTCTGACAGAAGGCAGAGAGTTGGGATAAAAGGTTCTTTTTCGGAATGGCAGCCGGTGACCAGCAGTATCCCACAGGGTTCAGTGTTGGGGCCGCAGCTGTTCACCATATATATTAATGATCTGGATGAAGGGACTGGGGGCATTCTAGCGAAGTTTGCCGATGATACGAAGTTAGGTGGTCAGGCAGGTAGTGCTGAGGAAGTGGGGAGGCTGCAGAAGGATCTAGACAGTTTGGGAGAGTGGTGCAGGAAATGGCTGATGCAATTCAACGTGAGAAAATGTGAGGTCTTGCACTTTGGAAAAAAGAATCCAAGCATAGACTACTTTCTAAACGGTGAGAAAATTCATAAAGCCAAAGTACAAAGGGATCTGGGAGTGCTAGTCGAGGATTCCCTAAAGGTAAACATGCAGGTTGAATCTGTGATTAAGAAAGCGAATGCAATGTTGTCATTTATCTCAAGAGGGTTGGCATATAAAAGCAGCGATGTGCTACTGAGCCTTTATAAGGCTCTGGTTAGGCCCCATTTGGAGTACTGTGTCCAGTTTGGGGCCCCACATCTCAGGAAGGACATACTGGCACTGGAGCGTGTCCAGCGGAGATTCACACGGATGATCCCTGGAATGGCGGGTCTAACATATGAGGAACGGCTGAGGATCCTGGGATTGTATTCATTGGAGTTTAGAAGGTTAAGGGGAGATCTAATAGAAACTTACAAGATAATACATGGCTCAGAAAGGGTGGACGCAAAGAAACTGTTTCCGTTAGGCGAGGAGACGAGGACCCGTGGGCACAGCCTTAGAATTAGAGGGGGTAAATTCAGAACAGAAATGCGGAGACATTTCTTCAGCCAGAGAGTGGTGGGCCTGTGGAATTCATTGCCGCGGAGTGCAGTGGAGGCCGGGACGCTAAATGGCTTCAAGGCAGAGATAGATAAATTCTTGATGTCGCGAGGAATTAAGGGCTACGGGGAGAATGCTGGTAGGTGGAGTTGAAATGCCCATCAGCCATGATTGAATGGCGGAGTGGACTCGATGGGCCGAATGGCCTTACTTCCACTCCTATGTCTTATGGTCTTATGAACTGAAGGTGATGGTTTCAGTCTTTCCAATATTGTTTTGCTCCAGTATAGAACATAGAACAGTACAGCACAGAACAGGCCCTTCGGCCCTCGATGTTGTGCCGAGCAATGATCACCCTACTCAAACCCACGTATCCATCCTATACCCGTAACCCAACAACCCCCCCTTAACCTTACTTTTTAGGACACTACGGGCAATTTAGCATGGCCAATCCACCTAACCCGTACATCTTGATAAAGCTATAGAAAATTACGAGGACATTTCATAGTGAGTAGGGAGGCACAGTTTCCTCTGGCAAGTAATCAGATGTCATTGATTTAAAAGAATTTGCAGTATGTTGACACTCAAGCAAGACTACATGTCGGAGCAGCGCTCAGGTGGTGCAGTGCCTGAGAGATCTGTTGGATAGATAGACCTGGGTGTTACTGACATAAATGTGGAAGATGCAAATGTCTGTGAGCGATGCCACAAGTGGCGCCAAGCCGACACAGATGAATGGGGTTGGAGCCAATAATAGACAATCGGGGGACTCCAGAGATAACAGTTCAGGGAAGGGAAATAAGTCATTGCAGTAGGGCAGTGGCGTAGTGGTATTGTCAGTGGATTAATAATCCAGAGACCCAGGGTAATGCTCTGGGAACCCGGGTTCGAATCCCACCAGGGCAGATGGTGAAATCTGATTTCAATAAATGAGTAAATAACGATGACCATGAAACCCTTGTTGTAAAAAACCCATCTGGTTCACTAAAGTTCTTCAGGGAAGGAAGTATCCTTTCCTCACCTGGCCTACATGTGACATCCAGATCCACAACAACGTGGTTGACTCTTCAAAAAAAGGAAAATGCCCCGAGGCCCACCTCCCATGAACGGATAATAATAAAAAAGCCGGACAACAGAAGATATTAGAGGATAATAATGCAATCAGCCATGTCAAAAGCTGCAGAGAGGTCAAGAGGGGAGAATGCACCATGTTTACACTCGAAAGTGTTGTTATTTTAAGGCAGATTCAGATTGCGGCAGAAGCGAGTCTGATTGGAGTGATTATTCTCGGGGAAATCCCGCGTGGCAAATGAATTAAAAGTCAAATTTCACTGCTGCTGGTGAATGGTGTTTTTCATCTCTTTCAGCAAACCCCTCGGGTATAACAGGGTTGGGTCTTTGTAAGCACAAATGACCAGCGGAGGAAACCTACTATCTCTCCGCACGCCCCCCCCCCCCCCCCCCCCCCCCCCCCCCCCGCATCCCCACCAAACCCCAAAACAACAGCTCCGAAGCCTGGAAGGTTACAGGCCTCATTGAGGTGGTAATTAATAAAGCACATGGATAACTTGGTTTTGTGAATGGAGGCATTAGTTAGGCTTCAGCTGGAGAATTGTGTGCGGTTTGTCAAAGCTTTGGAAAGAGCAGAAAGGCGGTTCACCAGGATAATACCAGGGACAAGGGACTTCGGTTAAAGGGAGAGACTGGAGAAGCGGGTTTGCCTTAGGGCTGAAAAGTTAAACGGAGATTTAATAAAGCTATAGAAAATTACGAGGACATTTCATAGTGAGTAGTGAGGCACAGTTTCCTCTGGCAAGTAACCAGAGGTCATTGATTTAAAAGAATTGGCAAACAAAATCCAAGAGAGTTTAAGGCGAAATATCTTGAAGAGGGGGTTGGTAAGACCTGGCACACATTGGCTGAAAGGATGGCGGAATCATATCCAACAAGATTGCTCGTGTGCATAAGTGGAATACATTGCAGGGTTATGGGGAAAAATCTGGAATTATATGTCTAACTATGACCATGAAACTTGTCATTAAAAGCTATCTGGTTCACTAATTTGCACACAGTATTCTGGGCTTTATCAAGAGCAAGGAGCACATACTGAACTTGTACAAGACACATCTCAGCTATAATATTGTGCAAACATAAAAACACTATAGGAAGAATGAGAACCCACTGGAGAGAGTACAGAAGTGGTTCACAAGACTGGTTCCAGGGATGAGAAACTTCAGTTATGAGGATCGACTGGAGAGGTTGTGACTGTTCCCCTTGGAGAGGAGGACAAAAGGAGATTTGATCGAGACGTTCAAAATCATGAAGGGGCTGGACAGAGCAGATAGGGAGAAACTGTTCCTACTCATAAAAGGACCAAGAATGAAAGGGCACGGATTTGAAGTGGTTCACAAAGGAAGCAAATGCGATGTGAGAAAAAGCTTTTTCACCCAGCGATTGGTTGGAGTCTGGAATGCACGGCCTGGAAGTGTGGTGGAGGCAGGTTCAATCGAGGAGTTCAGGAGGACATTAGATTATTTGAATAGAAACAACGTGCAAGGGTTGAGGGGAAAAGGCATGGGAATGGGCACCGTCATGATGCTCGTTTGGAGAGCTGGTGCAGACGCCATGGGCCGAATGGCCTCCTTCTGCACATAACAACTCTGTGATTTTGTGAAGGCCTGAACTTATGGCCGAACCATCACTGCCCTTCAGCTGAGCAATTTGCTGGGCTATTTCAGGGGAGTGTTCAGGGTCAACCACGCTGTTGTGGGTCTAGAATCGCAAGTTGACCAGGCCAGGTTTGGGTGGCAGATTGTGTTCCCTTATGGATAACAGTGAAGCAGATGGTTTTTTTTAAAACAACAATCGACAATAGTTTCACAGCCACCATTACTGAGACTAGCTTTCAATTCCAGGACTTAATAATTGAATTTAAATTCAATGTTTTAAAATTTGAAGCCTGTCCTCAGAGCATTATCCAGTGACATCACCATGACTAAATGCACACAATTTCATCCAATCTTTGCACTCAATTCATTATTATTATTTGTTTTTAGCCTATCTTTCCGAAAGCACTGTTTAAACAGCAACTTAATTAGGACTTAGGTGGGCCACATAAGGATATATTAGTACGGATGATCAAACGCTTGGACAGAGATGTTAAAGGAGAGAGGGGTTGACTGAGACACCCCGAGCAGATAGATGAAAATGCAGTGCGATTAAAATCAGGGATATGCAAGAAGCCGGAATTGAAGGGGCCCAATGATCTCGCTCAGAAGGTTGTAGGGCTGGAGGTCCTTACAAAGACAGAGAGTGGCGAGGACACCAGGCCACCTCTTTACTATCTAGAAATCTATCGATCTCAGCCTTGAATATTCTCAATGATGGAGACTACCAACGATTTACCAGGCTCTCAATGAAGAAATTCCTCCTCCTCCCAGTCCTAAATGCGTTGCCTCTTATTCTGTCCCCTGATTCTAAATGCCCCAGGCAAGGGAAAATATCCTTCCTCCATCTAGGGCAGGGTGGGTATAGAGGGACATGGGCCAAATGCGGGCAAGTGGGACTAGCTTAGTGATAGAAACTGGGCAGCATGAACAAGCTGGGCCAAAGGGCCTGTTTCCATGTTGTAAACATCTATGACTCTATCTACCCTGTCAAGCCCTGCAAGGATTTGGTACACACCAATGAGGTCATCTCTCATTCCTCTGAACGCTAGAGAATATAGGCCCAGTCTCCTCAATCTCTCCTCGTAGGGCAATGCCACCATCCCCAGGAATCAGCATCCAAATGAGAAATATGGCCAAGGATAGATAGACCCTTGCAGGGCTCCAGTGGTAACAGTGCAGGGTTTGAGAGAAAAGACACTGCAAGTGATTCTCTGGCTATGACTGTATAGAAAAATGGAAATACCCAGTATCCCTCCCAGCTGGAGGAGGATGGAGTGGTCAATCATGTCAAAGGCTGCAGGTGGCTCAAGGAGGAGATGAAATAGTTTACATTTGTCACAGTCATATGTAAGTTGTGACTTTAAGAGCCATTTCGGTACTATGGGAGGGCAGAAATCTGATTGGAGGGATTCAAGTATGATGTTCTAGGAAAGACAGGCTTTGGGAGGTGACAGCAGGTTCAAGGATTGTGCAGGATGATCCTCGAGTAGTCAGTAGATTTGGCAAAGAGAGTGTTTGTATAAATGAGAGTTTTTGTTTTATATACCAGCACATTACATACTAATATTGCACAGCAGAATGAGTCCAAAGGGCAAATACATGAATAATGGCCTCTTGCCAAAATAACCAAAAGGCTACCTCTGTCTGGAAGTGCACCACACCATAAGCCAATGTCTTAAGTAAAGGCATTAAAGGATATGGAGCAAAGGTAGGTCGCGGAGTTGACACACGATCAGACGTGATCTAATTGAGCAATCAAACTGACTGAGGGGCTGAATGGCTTCCTCCCACTCTACGTTTCTTCAACAGAAGCAGGCAGAGAGGAAGGGAAAAGAACAACTTTATTTCCCATTCAATTCTTGAGATGTGAACATCACTAGAAAGGATCTTGAGAAAGGACATTTATCGCTGATGCCTGGTTGCTTTTGAATAGGTGGTGAGGGGCCTTCGTCGTCAATCTCTGCCATAGGATCTACTCCCAAAATGCTGTTCCAGTCGGGAATTCCAGGATTATGTCCCAGCGACAATGAAGGAACAATGCAAATTGCACAACGACAATGTAAAGCACTTTTATGTTGGCCAGTAGTTTCTGCTGAGCTGTTGCTATGACTTCAGTGTTGCAGACATCCCACTGTTTAGCACAGGGCTAAATCGCTGGCTTTGAAAGCAGGCCAGCAGCACGGTTTGATTCCCGTAACAGCCTCCCCGAACAGGCGCCGGAATGTGGCAACTAGGGGCTTTTCACAGTAACTTCATTTGAAGCCTACTTGTGACAATAAGCGATTTTCATTCACTTCATTTTTTCATTTCATTCACTTACACATGAAAACCTGTATATAAACTCACTTCGTCCTGATGCAGAGTTCAAGCGGAGGAATCAAATCATCGTCTCCTTCCACTGAGCAGCCCTCTGACGCATCTGAAAGACAAACGTAATGTGGATTGAGGATCAGGGGAGCCATTTTCAGCCCAAGATAAGGTTACCAACTCGGTGTTTAAAATAAAAACACACACGGCTCTGCGGAATATCAGAGCCGGTCGACAAGAAACTGGGAGAGAAAAGGTTAACATTTTGAGCAGGGCTTTTCCAGCATAGCTTTGGGAATTTCTGCATTTACTGCTGACAGTTCAAATACTGCAATTTTATATAAAACTCAGTAAAGGCAGCAAATGAGCGAGAACAGATCACTTGCCCAAGTGCTGATGAGAAGTTATACTTGATCAAGTTAACCTTTCTCCTCATTTTGGAGATTGCCAATGTGATTTTTTTTCTTTAAATCTGCAAGGTTTGCAGTGCAGATAGTTTAATTTTGAATTATTCTCCCTTCACGAGGGGCTTTCTTTCACTTTCCGAGAGCCGATCATCGGCAAGAAAATCTTTGGTGACCTGTCTGAGACGCACAAACTGTTCCAACATAATGTGAGAAATCGGAATCAGGAAACAAGCTTGCGGCAGAAATCTGCCTTTATGTGAATTCACATCGCGTTCCAGTAAACACAGGACAGCCTCCTGAGAACAGGCCTAATTTCTTCCAGTGACTCGAGCCATTATTGTTTCTGGGAGTTTCTGGGAGCAGCTGCTGGCAGGAAACTTCAAAGCGAGCTGATAATTAAATGGTGACCTTGGTCATAACTAATCTTCGGCACAGGCTTTCACATCGAGACCCCCAAGTCTGACTGATCTGACTGATACTCAAAAAACAACTTGTGTGTTTATAGATATATATATTATATATAGCACCCGCAACATACCAAAACATTCCAAGCGACTTCACAGGAGCATTATCGAACGGGACTCAGAACCATGTTAAGGAGGTTATTAGGGACGATAACGCAAAGGCTTCTTCTAAAAGATGGGTTTTAAGTAGCATCTTAGAGCAGGAGAGAGAGGTGGAGAGCTGAAGGACCGGATGCCAGAATGAGCAGGAGGCCAGAAGTAGAGTACCGCAGATACCTCAGAGGGTTGGAGAGCTGGGGAAGATTACAGAAATGTGGGGCTAAGGGGGCAAGCTTTGATCAAGACTGAACCTAAATACATGGATTTAGGAAGATAATGTTGATGTGAAGGAGGTTCACCAGGAGTCTTATGTAGCCTCCCTCTTGGGGGCCATTCTTTCTTCGATTAGGTTTATATCCTGATGCTCTTTTTGGGCTCCTTTCTGCCGTTGCTTTCTTCCTGCCCAGGACACCTCTCAGAATGTGGCGTTGCAGGCACGTGTGAACTTCACAAACCTTTTTAAACAGACCTCCTCGTTCAGGGAGGGAAATTTAAATAGGCGAAGAGATGCTACATTTGCCTAACGAATCATTGAACATTCAAAAAACATCCTGCAAGTTGATCACAAGATTTGGCAAATATCTTCTTCCATGGGTTGCTTACGCTGGCAGCTTTCCAGGTCTGGTCCCATTCCACTTTTCACATTTTTATCGATGGCCATTAGCTCACAGCTGGAACCTTACAAGCTGCTTCATGTGACTTGAGGATAAATGGTCCTGGATCTGTCTTAAAAGATCTGATGGGCTTAGACAATAATTGATTTGGTCAAATCCGTTTTTATGACCTTTACAAAATACAATTTCCCTGAGCTGGTAAACATGCCTCCACTAACACGGGTACAATTGCTTACCCGTTTATTTTTTAACCTCCTGTGTTATGACAGTAATGGCAGGAAGGTACACAGAGAGAATGAAGGTTACGTCCTGAGGTTTGCTCCATTGCAACTCCTGGATTTGCAACAATCTTCTGCCTTACTGGCTCTGAACTCTGGCAATTTAGCCCATAATTCTTCTTTGTCCCCTTTTAATTTAGAATCACAGAATTTACAGTGCAGGAGGCCATTCAGCCAATCGAGCCTGCACCGACCCTTGGGAAAGAGCACCCTACTTAAGCTCACACCTCCACCTATCCCTGTAACCCAGTAACCCCACCTAACCTTTTGGACAATAAAGGGCAATTCAGCATGGCCAATCCACCTAACCTACATATCTTTGAACTGTGGGAGGAAACCAGAGCACCCGGAGGAAACCCACGCAGACACGGGGAGCAAATGCAAACTCCACGCAGTCACCCGAGGCCAGGATTGAAACTGGGACCCTGGAGCTGTGAGGCAGCAGTGCTAATCACTGTGCTACCCTTAGTGGGCCAGGGTGCGGGGGTTTTTTTTTAGTATTAATAAGAAATCAGAACATTTGATCACATTCTGAAGAATTTAACAGATAGGAAAGGACATTCCCAACTGATCAATATCAGTGTCTGTGCGCCACACGTGCCTTCTCCAACTCTGCTTCATCTTAGCCAACCACTAAATCCTGCTTCTCTCGTGCATTTATCGAGCTTCTGTAACTGTATCCCTGTTATTCAGCCCTATTACTCCACGTGCTGAGTATTCTGTACATGAATGGCGGCATATATGCCAGCAGGTTCTGGGCAGTGACATTAAGTATGTTTCGGTCCATGGGAGGGGGTCACTAATCAACACGTCACTACCCTCCAGGAGGCTAGTGACATGTTGAAGTAGTGACCCCCTCCCCCGTGAAGCTTTCACAGAATTCATTGACTTCACAAATCTTTCTGCAAGACTGCTGGTTGGGGGATGATAAGGCGTCGATTTAATGTGCCAAATGCCTTCCCATTGCATATAGTCCGTGAATTCCTGCACGAGGAACCGAGGATTATTGCCGCTAACGATCTGTTCAGGGGTCCGAACCTCGCAAACATCTCTAGTTTCTCGATGGTGCGGTCAGCTAAAGTGGACTTCATTACTGCCACCTCCGGCCACTTGGAATGGGCACAACCACCACCAGCACCACCTGACCCTCAAGGGGGACCGGCAAAATCAATGTGGACATGTTGCCACGGTCTCTTGGGCCATTCCCAGAGGTGACGGCGACAATTCCTGATGTTTGTGCAAGCTTGGCACAAGCTGGCTTTTTTCTCAATCTGAGCATCCAAACTCAGCCACCAAAAGTAGCTCCTGGCACGTTCCTTCATCCTCACCACCCCTGGATGGCACTGGTACAATTGCTCCAGCACCTTGGACCTTAATATAAAAGCAAATTACAGCAGATGCTGGAATCTGAAACAGAAACAGAAAATACTGGATAACTGCATCTGTGGAGAGGGACGGGAGCTAACATCGAGTCTGGATCACTTTTTGTCAAAGCTTTGTCAGAGACTTTCTTCCTTGGGCTTAACTGATTTTTCTTTGTCAGCCATGTTTCTGGGCTGCTCGGTTTCCTCCAGCAGGCCCTGGCAATGTGACCTCCTCGTTGACAGCTCTTGCCCTGGGCCTCCCTGCACCAGTCTGTTGCAGAGGGCCCAGATCTGCCACACCTGTGGCACTCCCGCTGCTGTGTGGGTTTCTGTTGTGTGGCAGCCATTTTATGCACTTGGGTGTTGGCTCCGAGCTGTGCAACATCTTTGGCTGCTAATTCCATAGACACAGCAATGCCCAATGTGGTATTAAAATTTAGATTTCTCTCAGTCAGTAGCCTACGTTGAATGGCCTCATTTTGTAGACCGCATACAACTCTGTCTCTTAAGGCATCATCTAAAACATTTCCACATGTTCCACAACATTTCGGCGAAGCGCTCAAGGGTCGCAATGAATTGAGCCACAGATTATCCTTCCAGTTGATTTCTCTTGTGGAATCTGAATCTCTCTGCCATCAGTTTGGGGGCATAATGGTCCTCCAAAATACCAACTAATTCCTGGTACGTTTTGTCTTCAGGTTTGTCCGGCAAATTATGGATTTACTGCCTATAGTGCAGAGCAACACGGGTATTATCATTCATCTGCAATTTTATTTGCCATAATATAGTAGCCTAATGAAAACCAGCCCATCTCAGTTGTGACACTTCAACTGACCCCAGTTTCAGGAGTTTATTCGGAGAGTTCCATATTTCTACTTCATTTTTGGTGAGGAAGTGATGTCTGCCAGCGACCCTTGAACCATCGAGCTCCAATGTTAAGGTTCTGCCCCCTTGTGCTGAACTTCATTACCAGAGGAAATAGCTTTGCTCCATCGACCCCACCAACGCCTTCAATCATCATAAACACTTCAACGAGATTGCCCCTTCTTCTGCACTCAGGAATACTAACCTGTGCAACTGGTCCTCATAATTTAACTCTTTTAGTGTTGGCACCATTCTGGTGAACCTGCACCCTCTCTTGAGCAAATGTATCCCAAGGACCAGAACATGGCACAATGCTCCAGATGGAGCCTGACCCAATTAGCTCTTCAATAACAGGAATACTTCAAAATTGGAATTTTGTACATTACTGACCGATTGTGAGTCGAATTTCATCCTGTTGATTGGCCAGACCATCATAGTAATAGAGGTCAAATCTCCTCTCAAATTTCCAGTCACTCATCAACTCCTTCTTCAGGCCGAATAAAACACTGAAGTGGCTCTCACTGCACACCACCCAGATTGGAAACTTTGGAGTTTTCAGGAAGGATCCCACCTGGAAAGGGGAAAGATCTAGATTTTCAGGTGTAAACATAATTATGTTAAGAATAGTTAAATGCTCTGGCCAATACTTATCCTCTCTGCTAACCAATCTTCTATCCGCGTTAATAATAATAATCTTTATTAGTGTCACAAGCAGGCTTATGTTAACACTGCAATGAAGTTACTGTGAAAATATATCTTGTCGTCAATTTCATGAGACCTTCTCTTGCAAAGGGTACTAGCCCTTTGTTTGGCACCTTATTGGCTGCCCTTTGGAAATCCTAGTATACTACATCTACTGGTTATCGATATCTACCCCACTGGTTACACACTCAAAAAACTCCAATGAATTTGTCAACTCAATTTTCCTTTTGTAAAACCATGTTGACTTTGTCTGATCGTACTATGATTAGCTAAATGCATTTTTAAAACTTCCTCAATAAGAGATACCAGCATTTTCAGGCGAACTGGCCTGTAATTCCCTGTTTTATCTTGAATAGCAGAAATACATTTGCTAACAACCAGTCCATTGGGACCATTCGAGTCCAGGAGACTTTAGAAAATTAGAGCCACTGACTCCACTATCTCTGCCGCCATCTCTTTCAAAAGCCCACGATGTAGGTGATTTGTCTGGGGATTTGTCAGCTTTTAGTCCTGTACAATACTTCTTCTCCGCTCACATTAATTATCTTAAGTTCCTCTCATTAGCCCATGGCTGTCCTCTTTTTCTGGTATGAAATTTATGCCTTCCATTGTGAAGCAAGACATGTCCTCACTTCTGATGATCATTTCTCCTGTCTGTCCCGACGGGAGCAAAGTTTATTTTAGTTACTCTCCTTTTTATATTTATAATAATAATCTTTATTAGAGTCACAAGTCGGCTTACATTAACACTGCAATGAAGTTACTGTGAAAAGCCCCTAGTCGCCACACTCCGGCACCTGTTCGGGTACACGGAGGGAGAATTCAGAATGTCCAATTCACCAAACAGATTTAAGAGGATGCTACCGGGACTTGATGGTCTGAGTTATAAGGAGAGGCTGGGTAGGCTGGGACTTTTTTCCCTGGAGCGTAGGAGGCTTAGGGGTGATATTATAGATGTCTTTAAAATAATGAGCATAGATAAGGTAGATAGTCAGCATCTTTTTCCAAAGGTAGAGGAGTCTAGAACTAGCGGGCACAGGTTTGTGAGAGGGGAGAGATACAAAAGAGACCAGAGGGGGAATTTCTTCACACAGAGGGTGGGGAGCATCTGGAACGAGCTGCCAGACGCAGTGGTATAGCTGGGTACAATTTTTTCCTTTAAAAAAGTTAGACAGATACATGGGCAGGGTGGGTATAGAGGGATATGGGCCAAATGCGGGCAAGTGGGAATAGCTTAGTGACAGAAACTGGGCAGCATGGACAAGCTGGGCCAAAGGGCCTGTTTCCATGCTCTAAACATCTATGACTCCAACAAAAAATGTTTTTAGAATCTACATTTATATTTCTGTTTTTGGCTCACTCATGAGATGTGAGCATCATAGGTTACTCCAGAATTTATTGCCCATGGGAAAGTGGTGGTGAGCCACCTTCTTGAACTGCTGCAGTCCATGTAGTGTGGGTACTCCCACAATACTGGTACGAAGGGCATCCCAGGATACTGACCCAGCAACAGTGAAGGGACAAAGATATATTACCATGTCAGGATGGTGTGTGGTTTGCAGGGGAATTTGCAAGCATGGACTACCCATGCATCTGCTGCACATGTCCTTCTAATTGGTTGATTACGGGTTTGGAAGTGTGTAGTTGAAGGAGCCCAAGGTGAGTTGTTGCAACACATCTTGCAGATGGTACACACTGTGCAGCGATGGTGGAGAAAGTAAATGTTTAAAAGTGATGGATGGGTTGCTAAGCAAGCTTTGGTTTGGATGGTATTGGGTTTCCAGAGGGTTTGTTGGAGCTGCACACATCCAGGCAAGTGGAGAGAGCTCCCAACTTATAGAGAGTGGACAGGCCTTGGGGAGTCAGGAGGTGAGTTACTCATTGCAAAACTCCCAGCCTCTGACTAGCTCTTGTTGCCACAGTATTTATATGGCTGATATAGTCCAATTTCTGATCAATGGTAACCTCCAGGATGTTGGTAGTTGGGTCTTCAGCAATGGTGATGCCGTTGACTGCCATGGGGAGATGGTTGGATTCTATCTTGTTTGAGTTGATCATTGCTTGGCACTTGTGTGGTATGAATGAAACTTGCCACTTGTCAGCACAAGCTTGGGTATTGTCCAGGTCTTGCTTCATATGGACATGGGCTGCTTCAGTATCTGAGGAGCCATGAATGTGAAGTGCAAATAAGGGAAGCTCATTGATGAAGCAGAAGGTAGTTAGGCATAGGGCACCATTGTCCATTTTTTTTGAGAGGGCATTTAAGAATCAACCGCATTGCTCTTGGTCTGGAGTCACATGGAGGCCAGGCAAGGTCAAGACGGTAGATTTCCTTCCCTAACGGATGTTAGCAAACCAGATATCACTGTGTATGATGGGGGGGGGGGGGGGGGGGGGGGGGGAGTCCCCGCGAGTGAGGAGGGTAATGCTTGAGCGGATTTGGGGGGAGGGCAGACAGGTGCTGCGGACGGGGGGGGGGGGGGGGGGGGGGGGGGCACATGGGTGCGTATGGAGGCGGCCTCTTGCAGGGGCACAAGTCTGAGAGCGCTGGTAACTGCGCCTCTGCCGTTCCCGCCAGCACGGTACTCCACCAGCCCCATGATGGTGGTGGCCTTGAGTCTGGGGCAGTGGAGGAGACATGTGGGAGTAATGGGAGCATCAGTCTGGTCCCAATCTGCGATAATCACCGGTTTGCTCCGGGGAGGATGCTCCCCGGATGCTCCGGTTCAGAATTTGGCGCACAGCAGGGATTGAGAGGATGGGGGACTTGTTTATAGAGAGGTGCTTTCCGAGTATGAGGGCGCTGAAGAAGTTTGCATTGGCGGAGGGGGAAACAAATTTCGATATCTGCAGGTGCGGGACTTTCTGCATAGAAGGGTATCAACCTTCCCACTCCTGCCGCTAAGAGGGATTCAGGATAGGGTGGTTCCTAGAGGATGGATAGGTGAGGGGAGTGTTTCTGACATTTATAAGGAGCTTATGGGATCAGAGGAGATGTAGACCGAGGAGCTGAAGCGAAAGTGGGAGGAGGAGCTTGGGGGAGAGATAGAGGAGGGCCTTTGGGCGGACGCGTTGAGTAAAGTCAACGTAAACACAACATGTGCCAGGCTCAGCCTGATTCAATTCATGGTCGTTCACCGGGCTCACATGAAAGTGGCCCGGATGAGCAGGTTCTTTGGGGTGGAGGATAGGTGCGCAAAATGTGCAGGAGGACCACCGAACCATGTCCACATGTTTTGGGCATGTCCAAAGCTGAGGGGATTTTGACAGGGGTTCGCTGACGTCAAGTCCAAGATATTAAATACAAGGGTGGCACTGAGTCCAGAGGTGGCGCAGGATCCGGGAATCCAGGAGAAAGAGGCAGCCATTCTGGCCTTTGCTTCCCTGGTAGCCCGGAGGCGGATATTACTAGCATGGAGGGACTCAAAGCCCCCGAAGTCGGAGACCTGGCTATCGGACATGGCTGGCTTTCTCTGCCTGGAGAAAATTAAGTTCACCATGAGAGGGTCAATGTTAGGGTTCGTCTGGAGGTGACAGCCATTCATCGACTTCTTCGCAGAGAATTAATCGTCAGCAGAAGGGGGGTAGGTTAGCGTAGAGTAGGGGGTTAAGTAATGGTGGGATCTGCTGGGGAGGGAGGTGGTATTTGCACTATGTTTATATTTTATGTACATTTTTTATATTGCTGCTGTTACAATGCCAAAAAAATGCCTCAATAAAATGTTTATTAAAAAAAATTGTGCCTTGAATATCAAGGGCAGTCATTTTCATCTCATCGTTTGAGTTCAATGCTATTGTCCATGTTTGGATCATGAGGCCAGGAGACCTTGGCGGAACCCAAACTAAGCATCACAAACAGATCATTGCAGAGTACGTGACTTGATAGCATGGTGGATGACAACTTCCATCACTTTGCTGATGATCAAGAGTGGCCTCATGGGGCAATTGATAGGGTTGGATTTGGCCTGATTGCGGACAATGGGGAATTTCTCCACATTGCTGGGTGGATGGCATGGCCCCGAGCATTTTCAGCATCCTGCGTCTTCAACCATTTCTTGATATCTCGCACAGTGAATAACTGGCTGAAGACTGGCATACATAGATACATAGATACATAGAATATAGGAGCAGGAGGAGGCCTTTTGGCCCTTCGAGCCTGCTCCGCCATTCATCACGATCATGGCTGATCATCCAACTCAATAGCCTAATCCTTCTTTCTCCCCATAGCCTTTGATCCCATTCTCCCCAAGTGCTATATCCAGCCGCCTCTTGAATATATTCAAAGTTTTAGCATCAACTACTTCCTGTGGTCATGAATTCCACAGGCTCACCACTCTATGTGAAGAAGTGTCTCATTAGCTCTGTCCGAAATGGTTTACCCTGAATCCTCAGGTTGTGACCCCTGGTTCTGGACACACCCATCATTGGTAACATCTTCCCTGCATCTACCCTGTCTAGTCCTGATGGAATTGTATAAGTCTCTATGAGATGCCCCCTCATTCTTCAGAACTCCAGCGAGAACAATCCCAACCTAGTCAATCTCTCCTCATGACAGTCCCGCCATCCCTGGAATCAATCTGGTGAACCTTCTCTGCACTCCCTCGAGAACAAGAACATCCTTTCTCAGATAAGGAACCAAAACTGCACACAATACTCCAGGTGTGGCCTCACCAAGGCCCTGTACAATTGCAGCAACACATCCCTGCTTCTATACTCGAAACCTCTTGCAATGAAGGCCAACATACCATTAGCTTTCTTTACCGCCTGCTGCACCTGCATGCTTACCTTCAGCGAATGGTGCACAAGGACACCCAGGTCCCACTGCACACTCCCCTCTCCCAATTTACAACCATTCAGGTAGTAATCTGCCTTCTTGTTTTTGCTTCCAAAATGAATAACCTCACACTTATCCATATTATAGTGCATCTGCCAATGGTTTGCCCACTCACCCAACCTGTCCAGATCTTGCTATAGGGTCCCTGCATCCTCGTCACAATTCACCCTCATGTGTGATGCTGGGCACCTCCAGAGGTTGAGATGAATCAACCATCCTGCATTGCTGGTTGTCTAGGCTCCCCCATCATTGAAGATGGGAATATTCATGAAACATCCTCCCCATGTAAGTTTTTAAATTGCTTACCGCTATTGACGACTAGATGCGGAGAGCTATCGGCCATAGATCTGATCGGTTGGTCCTGTGATTGCTTAGTTCTGTCTGTTGCATGCTGCTTGGCATGCAAGTAATTTGCAGTATCATCTTCACCAGGTTGACACCTCATTTTTAGATATACTTGGCATACTCCCCTGCACTTTTCATTGAACCAAGGTTGATCTCTGTCTTGATGGTAATGGTAGAGTGGGGGATATGCCAGGCCATGAAGTTGCAAATTGTGGTGGAGTGCAATTCTGCTGCTGCTGATGGCCCACAGAGTCTCATGGTTGCCCAGTCTTGAGAAGCTAGATATGTTTGAAATGTATCCCATTTAGCACAGTGATTGTGCAATATAATAATCTTTATCGTCACAAGTAGGCTTGCATTAACACTGTAATGAGGTTACTGTGAAAAGCCCCTAGTCGTCACATTCCGGCTCCTGTTCGGGTACACAGGGAGAATTCAGAATGTCCAGTTCACCTAACAGCACGTATTTCGGGACTTGTGGGAGGAAACCGGAGCACCCGGAGGAAACCCACGCAGACACGGGAAGAACGTGCAGACTCCGCACAGACAGTGACCAAAGCGGGATTCGATCCTGGGACCCTGGCTCCGTGAAACAACAGTGCTAACCACTGTGCTACCCTCATAACAACACCCACTTTGATTTGTCAGCTGTGGAATTCAGGGTTGTTATTTCCTCCTGGTGCCTTTGTGATCAGATCTTGGACAGTTTGGTTAACTGAGGCCTTTAGTTTACAGCGCCTGTCCACGAAGGTACATACTCAGCTTGAATTTTGTGCTTCAAGTCTTCCAATTCTGCTTTGATGCGGACATTTTTGGATTTGTCCTTGTTGTTGAGTGCCAGCTTCTTGCTCTGCCCTGCCACCTGCAGTTCAGGAAATATGTCGGGATCTCCAAAAGATGCATCTTTGGGACTTCTGAAAGTTCGCTGGTGCCTTGGTGCGTGGTTCATTTGGCTGTCATCATTTGTCCTTTCATAACTTTACAGTGGGGTTTCTATGCCTCTTTTTAAGATCTGTGCATTCCACAATTTAGTAGATTAAAATAGTCTTCAAAGCTTTTAATATTTAATTGAAGCTGCTTGGGCATTGCGTTAGGATTACTTCATTAACAAGTTCACCAAATGAGTATAAAAGGTATTAATTTGGACTTTTTTCTGATTTTCTACTTAGACCCGATGTATTGGGGGCCGGTTCAGCTCAGTGGGCTGGACGGCTGGTTCGTAATGCAGAGTGAGACCAGCAGCACGGGTTCAATTCCCGTACCTGCAGAGGTTATTCATGAAGGCCCTGCCTTCTCAACCTTGCCCCTTGCCCAAGGTGTGGTGGCCCTCAGGTTAAATCACCATCAGTCAGCTCTCCCTCTCAAAGGGGAAAGGAGCCCATGGTTATTTGGGACTATGGTGACTTTAGTCCGCTAATTCAAGAATTTGTTTCCCCAGGACAACCAATTGATTGATCAGGACCTTGGCTATGTCCAAACTGATTTGGAAGTGTGGCATTCTGATCCATGGTCAAATTTTTTTAAAGTGTATATTCTGCTTTAAGAGCTTTCAAAATTTCAAAATGGCATCGCCCTTCTCTTGGGATTTCAGGCACTTGCTTGTTTTGGCAGGCTCTGCCACAATGGCAATCACACTCGGCTTAGAAGAATCTTCAACAATAGCTGTCTGGAACAGTGCCTGCAGAGTTCTCTTCCGCAGAGTTTTACTTTAAAGTCACAAATTCAGAAAATCCTGGCTTTTGCTGGTCTTTAGTTGGGTTTAAAAAGTGTGATCTTCCACGCATATTCAATTACTTATTTTTTTCTGCTTCAGACCAAGTTCGGATGCCATGTCAACTTGGGGGTTGGCCTTTTGCGGGTGTTTTTCAAACTGCACTTTTGACTCCAAATTATTTAAACGTTTCTTGAGACTCGCTGTAGCCTGGAGTTTTGAAAAGATTTAGTTCACTCTGCTGTCACTGCACTCTGGGATTTGATGCTGGACTTCCAAAGTAGATACAATAGAGTATTTTGCTGCAGTAAGGAATCTGCCTTCAGCTTCCAAGCCTTTCTTAGTTTTTTCTTACCACTTTTTCTTCTCCACCTGTGCTTCTGGGCTGTCTTTATAGGTCAGACTGCTTTGTTGAATTTACCCTCAGTCTTCCAGCACTTCAGTTTGTCTCTGCACTTTAGTGATATTTTCACTTTTTTCCCCCCACGAGCCATGTTGAGGGGTATTGTTGTACCTCGTTCGGTTTGATGGAAGTCTTCACAGTCTTTAGCAGGCTAAGTGCAAGTCTTTATCAATTCTTCAAAAGTTTTACAAATATACTGTAGACGGTACAAACCTGGAGCCTCCATGCATAGGTCTGCACACGGCTCTATCCAATATCACACTGCCCTGGGTATAGGTCATATGTTGGCTTCTACCATTGTACTCAGTCCCATATTCACCCTATATGTGCCAGACCCTTATGCTACAGTTTCCAATGTTGAGGTCGATGCTGGCTGGTTCGTCAAATTTCACTACTTTTATACTTTGTAGCGGTTTGAAACAAGTGAGTGGCTTGCTATTTCAGAGGGTATTTAAAAGTCAACCACATTGGTGTGTGTCTGAAGTCACATGCAGGCCAGACCAGTTAAGGACAGCAGAAGGTAGCACAGTGGTTAGCACTGCTGCTTCACAGCGCCAGGGTCCCAAGTTTGATTCCCGGCTTGGGTCACTGTATGTGCGGAGTCTGCACGTTCTCCCAGTGTCTGCGTGGGTTTCCTCCGGGTGCTCCGGTTTCCTCCGACATACCTGAAAGACGTTATTAGGTGAACTGGACATTCTGAATTCATCCTCCGTGTACCCGAACAGGCGCCGGAATGTGGCGACTAGGCGATTTTCACAGTAACTTCATTGTAGTGTTAATGTAAGCCTATTTGCGACAATAATAAAAATTAAAAAAATGATTTCCTTCCCTAAAGGACATTGGCAAACTATTGGCCAGTCTGGTTAGTTTACTCTATATTTTCCCTCATCAACCTTTTGCTGGTTTATAAAGCACTCTCAATCCTTAGACTTGCTACTATTCTTTTCCATGTTATAAGCCTCTTCCTTTGACCGAACAGTATCACGAACTTCATTAACTCTTTTTCACAGAGGTTTCGTTTTTCAATGCAACTTTATTTTTTTGTTGAACATTTTGAATCATTTTTTCAACTGCTCACCACTGTTTACCTCCTGACATTTCTTTTAATCTATTTACCCAATCAGCCTTTTAGCCAGCTCTCCTCTCATGCCTATGCAATTGGCTTTGTTTCAGATTTTTGTGCGAGGCTGGAGTATGCCACTTTCAAACTTAACATGCAATATAATTGTATTATGATCCCTTTTCTCCAGAGGATCTTTTTTGAGACTTGATGGGGTGAACAGCCTCTTAGCTGAAATAATCTATGGTTCTGCAACCCTCCCATGATCTCTGCTCCTTCTCCAATTCTGGCATTTTGGGCAGCCCTCATTTGTAGGGAAATCCTACATTCATGAGTTTCTGGTTTTCCCAGAAAAGAGATTCTACCTTTTATCGGGTTTTCAGATTCCAATAACGTTTTCAAAATAAATAAATAAAGAGCTTTTTTATCCAAGAAAAAGGTTGTACAAAGGCTCCCCTGTGACCAAATAATTGGTCTGTTAACTGCATCGAGGATTTTTTTTTTTATTCATTCAAGGGATGCGAGGCTAATTGACAAAACCAGCATTCATTGCCCATCCCAAATTACCCTTCAGAAGGTGGTGGTGAGCTGCCTTATTGAACCGTTGCAGTCCATGTGGTGGAGGTACACCCACAGTGCTGTTAGGGAGGGAGTTCCAGGATTGTGACCCAGCGACAGTGAAGGAACGGCCGATATATTTCCAAATTAGGATGGCGAGTGAGCATTCAAAATAGAACGTAGATCTGAAGAGCATTTGTGTAAAGTGGGCCCAGGAATGAGCTGACCGAGGTGCTTAAATGTTAAAAAGGGTTCAATAAGAGTAGATATGGGGAAATACTACTTCCTCCAGGAGTGGAATAGAGTTACGCCATTCCGGAGTCAAATCAGTGAAGTACTTGGACAAAAAGGGTTGGAGAAATTTGAAGTTCTTTTCTCCAAGGAGCTGTGGATGCTGGAAGTTAAATGGAGATCGATAGATTTTTCTGAGGTAAAGGTATCAAGTGAAATGGAGTAAAGGCGGGTAATTGGAGTTAAGGAAAAATACAAATTAGGGATAAGTAGTGAAGCAAGATCAATGAGCTGAATGGCCTACTCCTTTGTCTATTTGCATTCAACTGATTTTATCCAAAGATTTCAGCAACAATATCTTCAAGTTCTTCTCACCATTGCATTCCATGCCTTGCTGCTCTAATTATCTCCTTTCCTTCTCTGTAGGCATCAAATTCTTGATGGGAGTTTAGTCCCATTGGTGCTAGCATCCCCCTCACCCCCCACTCTCCACCTCCACCCCCACCCCATGCCTTGCTGAAGTACCGAGTAAATCCAGAAAATGAAAAAAAGACTTGCCCATTAAAGTTTCACAACAGCACCCAATTCTGGCATTAACCAACATCTGCATGATGGACCAAATGGCTTCTTTCTGTGTTGCATCATTTTAAGTTTCAGACAATCACTTGCTAATAGACTGGAGTTGGCTAAGGACATTAAGGACAGAAAAATGAGCCAAACTGACAGAACATCCAATACGAGACAGACAAAGGGGAGAGCGGATTAACCCTGAAGCTGCTAACCAACATCTCCCTCGACCTACACTGCCCTTCCGGGTAGCATTCCTTCAATAGATCTCTGACCATCTCACAGCAACTCACCAAGGCAACTTCGACAGCACCTGCCAAACCTGCAACCTCGACCAACTGCAAGGACAAGGGCAGCAGATGCCTTGGCACACCCGCCACCTGCAAATTACTTCACAACTTTGGTTTGATTACGCTAGATTTGTACTCTTCCTCAGCTCCATTTACCCGCCTTTGCTCCATTTCACTTGTTATTCTTACCTTAGAGAAACTGATTGATCTCCAATTGACTCCCAGCATCCACAGCCTATTGAGGCAGAGAACCTCAGATTTCAACAACCTTTTTGATGCGTTCATGGGATGTGGGTGTCAATGGCAGGGCCAACATTTATTGCCCCAAAAATATGTATAGACTGTATAGTTGATTGCTGGCAAGTATATTTCCCGAGGTGTTTATTGGCAGTAACCTGTTTTGATACATGTTTGTAATAAAATACATTTATTAAAAAAAAATCATTTATTGCCCGTCCCCAAGTGCCCTTTCAACTGACTGGCTTGCTCGGATCTTTCAGAGGTCATTTAAGAGTCAACCACATTGCTGTGGGTCTGGAGTCACATGTAGGCCAGACCACGTAACAGCAGATTTCCTTCCCTAAAGGACATTAGTGAGCCAGATGATTTTTACGTCAATGGACAATTGAGACTTTTATTTCCAGATTTTTATTGAATTCAAATTCGAACCGTGTCTCCAGCACGTTGCTCTGCTCTCTGGATTACCAGTCCAGTGACAATACCACTACGCCACTGTCCAAGTACTTCCTGATTTGACTCCTGAATGCCTGACTCTAATTTTTTTTTAATAAATGTTTTTTATTGAGTTTTCATGTTTTATATATGACAAGTTACAAATTATTAGAGAGAAAAAATGAAAACACAAAAATTTAACATGTATATTTACAGGTAAGCATCTTTATAACAACAATTGTGGCCGCCCCCTTTAGCCAGCATACATATTTTACATTCCCCAATATGGCCAGGGCACATGTTTATAGGCATTTATTTATAGTTTGGTTTTGGGCCTTAGCTTGCCATCAAACCCCCATAACGAACCCGTAACCCACCCCCCCGGCTACCTTCCCCCGATTCCCGTCCATTTTCCCCTGATTCTTGGCCACCCGACTATTCTTCCTCTTGTTCGTTGGCCACAAACAGGTCCCGGAACAGTTGCATGAATGGCTCCCACGTTCTATGGAAGCCGTCGTCTGACCCTCGGATGGCGAATTTGATTTTCTCCGTTTGGAGAGATTCCGAGAGGCCAGACAGCCAGTCTGCAGTTCTGGGCGGTGCTGCTGACCGCCAGCCAAACAGGATTCTACGGCGGGCGATCAGGGAGGCAAAGGCAAGGGCATCCGCCCTCCTCACCAGGAATAGATCTGGCTGGTCTGAAACCCCGAAGACCGCCACTATCGGGCATGGCTCCACCCTCACCCCCACCACTTTGGACATAGCCTCGAAGAAGGCTGTCCAGTAATCCACAAGTCTGGGGCAAGACCAGAACATGTGGGCGTGGTTGGCCGGGCCTCTTTGGCACCGTTCACATCTGTCCTCCACCTCCGGGAAGAACCTACTCATACGGTTTCTCGTTAAGTGGGCTCTATGTACCACTTTTAGTTGCGTCAGGCTGAGCCTTGCGCACGTGGAGTTGGAGTTGACCCTATGCAGTGCTTCGCTCCAGAGTCCCCACCCTATCTCAATCCCCAGGTCCTCCTCCCATTTCCTTCTTGTTGCGTCCAGTACGGTGTCGTCCCTTTCTACCAGTCGGTCATACATGTCGCCACAGTTCCCTTTCTCTAGGATACTTGCGTCCAGTAGGTCTTCCAGTAGTGTCTGTCGTGGCGGTTGTGGGTACGTCCTTGTCTCCTTTCGTAGGAAGTTTTTGAGCTGCAGGTACCGTAGCTCGTTCCCCCCAGCTAGCTGAAATTTCTCTGTCAGTTCGTCCAGTGTTGCGATCCTGTCGTCCGTGTATAGGTCCCTGACTGTCAAGTGTCCCCCCCGTCCTGCCTCCACCTTTTGAAGGTGGCGTCAGTCAGTGCTGGTGTGAACCTATGGCTGTTGCAGATGGGAGCCTTGTCCGACATTTTGGTCAGGCCAAATTGCCGCCGCAGTTGGTTCCAGGATTGGAGGGTGGCTGTCACCACTGGGCTGCTGGAGTGTTTTTTGGGTGGGGATGGGAGTGCTGCCGTGGCGAGGGCCCGGAGGGAGGTCCCCATGCAGGAGGCCTCCTCCGCACGCACCCACTCCGCTTCTGGCTCCTGGATCCATTCCCTTACTCGCTCGGCTATTGCCGCCCAGTGGTAGAATTGTAGATTCGGGAGGGCTAGCCCCCCCCGGATTTTGTTTTTTGTAGGACCTTCTTTGAGATCCTAGCATTTTTACCCCCCATACGAACGCCATGATAAGTTTGTCCAGTGCTTTGAAAAAGGCCTTGGGGATGTAGATCGGAATGGATCTAAACAGGAAGAGGAACCTGGGTAGTACGTTCATTTTGATCGTCTGGACTCTCCCCGCGAGGGAGAGCGGGAGTGTGTTCCATCTTTGCAGATCCTTTTTAACTTCCTCCGTCCGTCAGGCTGGTGAGGTTCCATTTGTGGATCCCTTTCCAGTCATGGGCTATTTGGATCCCCAGGTAGCGGAATTTGTGTCGGGCTTGTTTGAACGGCAGCCCCTTTAGTGCTGTTCCCCCCCCCCCCCCCCCTGCGGGTGTACTGGGAAGATCTCACTTTTGCTCATGTTGAGTTTGTAGCCCGAGAAGGCTCCAAACTCTTTCAGGAGCGCGATGATTCCGTCCATGCTGCTTTGTGGGTCCGAGATATAGAGGAGCAGATCATCCGCATAGAGTGAGACTCTGTGCTCTCTACCTCCCCTTCGGAGACTCTAATTTTAAGATTGTCGGCTTATCCGCGATTCCTCTACCAGGGGAAATCGTTTTCCCGTATCTACTCTGATGATCCTTTTTTCAAAAATAAATTTGGAGTACCCAATTCATTTTTTCCAATTAAGGGGCAATTTAGTGTGGCCAAACCACCTAATCTTTGGGTTGTAGGGGAGGAACCCACACAAACACAGGGAGAATGTGCAAACTCCACATGGACAGTGACCCAGAGCCAGGATTGAACCTGGGACCTCGGCACTGTGAGGCTGCAGTGATAACCACTACGCCTCCGTGCTGCCTGCTATTGATACTTTTTAATATTTTTGATATCTCTGTTCACTCATTCCTGACCCTTCAGTCTTTGTCCCAATGTAAATGATCCACGCTGCCATGGAAATACATTATCGTTCCTTCACTGTTGCTCGGTCAAAATCCACATGGACTCCAGTGGTTCAAGAAGTCGGCTCACCACTAACTTCTCGAGGGCGACTAGGGATGGGCAATAAGAATGCTCACCTAGCCAGCGACGCCAACAACCCACGAAAGAACAAAAAAAAAGTGGGTCTCGCTTTCATCCAGCCTAAGATTTTCCTAAGTGGGCGGCGCAGTGGTTATCACTGCTGCATCATAGTGCCAGAGACCCAGATTCGATTCTAAAATCGGGTGACTGTATGGCGTCTCCACATTCTCCCAGTGTCTGCGTGGGTTTCCTCTGGGTGCTCCAGTTTTCTCCCACGGTCCAAAAATGTGCAGGTTAGGTGGACTGTGGGAGAAAACTGGAGCATACCAACTCACTCTTCTGCCTTCCTAGTTTCCTGCCACCATTCCCCTGAATAACAATGTGGCTATCTACGTCTTCAAAGGCTGACATCATTAACTCAATAGATCAGTGACCCAACCCGACCATCCACTTTTGTACGTTCCAAATAAAGCCATTGGGGATAACCTTCCTAATCTTCGTTGCCCACCTCACCTACGGTTGTCCTGATAACTCTCCCAGCTCAACGCCAACTCTTGCTGCACTTCCCTCATGGACATTTGTTCACTCAAGGCTCTCCATGGCCACTTTGCGTTGACATCCTGGCTTTGACTGACACTTCATGGATGTCAACACCTTGATCCTTATTAAAGCCTCTCTACCTGGCTATCCTTCCACCATTTGCTGCACCAAAACTAGTGGGCCGAGGGTACATACTTCAATAAGAGCTATCCAATAACATGCAATGGGAAGCTCGGAGCACTGGGCTCTCAGGGCACATACCTTGCAGATACTGTAGTGCTCAAACAGTGACAGCAGTCCTATGTCACTGCGTCCTGAAACTCCTTTGAGGATTGTGATGTTGCCATTGCCAGAATCCAACTCGACAACATCGTTGAAAACATTGGAGACAGCTTTGCCGGTTAACAACAGATTCACAAGTTCCTGCAAGAGGAAGACAACAAATTTATTATGTTTTCTTTGCTGTTACATACCAGCGTCAGCGTTGTGGTAGCATTATCTGCTTTGCATCAGAGCTTGTGTGTTCAAGCCTCCACTCTAGGAGACCTGAGCACCTAATCTATGCTGACACTCCAGTGCTGGAGGTACCTTCCATCAGGCGGGATGTTATACCGAAGCTCAGTTGCCTGCTGATCATAAGAGCAAATACCAACAAGGGTGATCTTGCCAACATTCATCTCTCAACCGACACCAATATTAAAAAAAAGATCGCCTGTTGGCAAATTAGCAGCTCCATTATACAACATCTGAACAGAGACCAACTTCAAAACAATCTCAGTTGGCTGCAAAGATTTGGGCAACTTGAGCACGTGAAAAGCAATACAAAGAACAAGTTATTTTATTCTGTTTAAGGAATAAACATCACATGGTTGAAACATCTGAAGATAACTTTACAGCTTTTGGAGTATTGTTTTTGCAACGTTATATAAAAAGCTTGCATCTATATAGCGCCATTCATGACCTCAGGACACTGCTGTAATGCAGGAAGTGTGGCAGCCAATTCAAACGCACCGATCATCTTTTGTGGGATATGGACGTCACTGGCTGGGCCAGCATTTGTTGCCCATGCTTTTTTCCCCCCATAAATTTAGAATACCCAATTCATTTTTTCCAATTAAGGGGCAATTTAGCGAGGCCAATCCACCTACCCTGCACATCTTTGGGTTGTGGGGGCTGAAACCCACGCAGACAGGGGGAGAATGTGCAAACTCCACATGGTCAGTGACCCAGAGCCGGGATCGAACCTGGGACCTCGGCGCCGTGAGGCAGCTGTGCTAACCACTGCGCCACCGTGCTGCCATTTGTTGCGCACCCTGAGCTTCCCCCGACAAGCTGTTGGTCAACCGCCTTCTGGAACCACAATAATGCATGACAAAGAATTGCTGTGGCACCAAAGGAATCCATTTGGCCCACCGTGTCTGCACCAGCTCTCTGAAAGAGCAACTTACCTAGAACCATTCCTGTATCTTCTCCCTGTAATGCTGCACATTCTGCCTTTTTAGATAACAGTTGAATTCCCTTTTGAATGCTTCAATTGAACCTGCCTCCACAGCACTCTCAGGCAGTTCCAAACCGGAACCGCTCGTCGTGTAAAGAATATCCTCCTCACATCGCATTTGCTTCTTTCATTAATTACTTTAAATCTGTGACCTCATTCACTTTCACTAGTGGCAACTGCATCTCCCCTTTCCTCGTGATTTTAAATACCTCTATCAAATCACCTCTCCAACTTTTCTCCAAGGCAAATTGTCCGACTCTGTCTTTATAACTGAAGTTCCTCATCCCTGGAACCTGGAGTCCTGTGAATCTCTTTTGCACTCTCTCTAATGCCTTCACTGGTCGTGTGACCCAGGAACACCCTCAGTGCTGTTAGGAAGGGAGTTCCAGGATTTTGATCCTGCAACATTGAGGAACATCGACATGGTTCCAAATCAGGATGGTATGTGGCTTGATGGGGAACTTGGCACGTGGTGATCCCCATCCATCTGCTGCTCTTGTCCCTCTCGGTGGCAGAGGTCGTGACTTTAGAAGTGGCTGTCGATAGAGGCTCGGTGAACACTGCCATTGTGCATTGGTGGAGGGAATGTCTGCTTAAGGTAGCTCATGGGGTGCCAATCAAGCGGGCTGTTTTGTGCTGGATTGTGTCAGGTTTGAGTGTTGGAGCCGCACTCACCCAGGCAAGTGGAGAGTATTCCATCACATTCCTGACTTGTGCCTTGTTGACAGTAGACACTTTGGTGAGCCCAAATGTGAGTTACTCTGACCCTCTCTTGCAGCCGCAGCACTTGTATGGATGGTCCAGTTCACTTTCTGGTCAATGCCAACATCCCAGGATGTGAGGATTTAGCGATGGTAATACCATTGGATGTCATGAGGAGATAGCTCGATTGTCTCTTGTTGGAGATGATTATTGCCTGCCACTTGTGTGATGTGAATGTTACTTGTCACTTACCAGCCCAAGCCTAAATGTTATCCAAGGCTTAGTGCATATTGGCACAGACTACTTCAGCATTTGAAGAGTTGCAAATGGTGAACACGCTGCAATCTTCAGTGAACATCCCCATTTCTGAACTTATGATGGAGGGAAGGCCATTGATGAAGCAGCTGAAGATTGGGTTGAGGACACTACCCTGACAAACTCGTTCAATAATGTTCTGGGACTGAGAAAAGTGCCCTCCAACAACCACTTCCTTTATGCTAGATATGACTTCAACCAGTGGAGAGTTCTCCCTGATTCCCATTGACCTCAACTTTGCTAGGGCTCCTTGATGCCATACTCACTCAAATGCTGCCTTAATGCCCAGAACCATTCACTCTGACCTCACCTCTGGCATTCAGCTCCTTTGTCCATGTTTAGAACAAGGCTGTAATGAGGTCAGGAGATGAGTGGCCTGCCTGGCAGATCCCAAACTGAGCGCCAGTGAGCAGGTTATTGATGCGTAAGTGCCACTTGATAGCACTGCTGACGACCGAAAGGTGATTGACGGGTAATTGGCCAGATTGGAATTTGTCCTGCTTTTTGTGGACAGGACATACTTGGGCTATTTTCACATTGTCGGGTAAATAATGCAGGGCTTTAGCTGGAGCAGCTTGGCAAGGGGCGCAGCTAGTTCTGGGGCACAGGTCTTCAGTGCTATTGCCAGAATGTTGTCAGGGCCCATAGCCTTCAAAGTTATCACAATTACCACAAAGATCAATAGTGTGATTGTGGTTAATTGGTAATCTATTTTTACTTCTTTTAGTAATGTATTTTTTTGGCTTCTTTTAGTAATATTGCTTAAGAGGAGAATAACCCAGAATACAAGTAAAAGGTATCCTGCAATAGGAATTATTTTTTGTAAATATAAATTTAGAGTACCTAATTTATTTTTTGTCGCATTTAAGGGACAATTTAGTTTGCCCAATCCACCTAACCTGCACATTTTTTGGATTGTGGGGTCGAGACCCACGCAGACTCAGGGAGAATGTGCAAACTCCACACGGACAGTGACCCGGGTTCGATCCCGAGTGTCCTCAGCGCCGTAGGCAGCAGTGCTAACCACTGCGCCACCGTGCTGCCCTCTGCAACAGGAATTCTGGATCAAGGATTCCCACAAACAGTTGGGCACTGAACATTTTTTTTTTGTTGGCATATATAGAGGAGAAAATGTTGACCACGGCTGGGAGAACTTCCTACCGTGCAGTGCAGTAAGTAGGGTACTTCAGATGAACAAACTTGGTTTAATATCTCATCCTAATGATGGGGGCTCAGGGCTGTAAACTGGATTGTCTGCTCAACTCCTCCAGCAAGATTTGAACACACAGCATTCTTGCCTGGATGGAAGAATGGTTAAAAACTTATTCTGGCTGATGCTGACCATTACAAGAGCATCATGCAACACATAAGAATCAGAACCAATGTTGGAATTAGAACTAAATCACAGGTCAACAAAATCACTCATCTAAAGCTCGAAACACTCAAAATATAAGCAATAAATATTCAGCTGGTGAAAATATTACAACTTGTACTTAATGAAATGAAAATCGCTTATTGTCACGAGTAGGCTTCAATGAAGTTACTGTGAAAAGCCCCTAGTCGCCACATTCCGGTGCCTGTCCGGGGAGGCTGGTACGGGAATCGAACCGTGCTGCTGGCCTGCTTGGTCTGCTTTAAAAGCCAGTGATTTAGCCCAGTGAGCTAAACCAGCCACTTATGTAGTGCCACAGCATTTGGCAGTACAGAGCCTGAATACTCTGTAGGATAGACATGGTTCCAAAGCTTATTATTGAACGCGGGACAATGGCTATCCTAATCAGATTACTGTTTGCTGTGTATCATGCAAACATGTAAATGGGCCAAAGGCTGCCACATCTGGAGCGGGAAAATGCCCAACCTCTCTCAAATTACCCTGGGAAGGCAAAGTACCTCACAGGTTTGAACACAGGTTTCATGTTATTACTATGCAGTGGCTACATTTGTGGCATTTCCATAAATAGGATGCTGCCATCAGTCCAAAAAAGCATTCTGCCTACCACATAACTGAGCAACGTCATGTATGAATTTCAGTGTCGGTGCGATGCCAGGTACATAGCGGTAATTCAGAACGACTGGCTGATCAAACCAAACAGCAAGTTCATTCAGTCGTTTCTGAATAGGCCTCACGGTAGCATGGTGGTTAGCATCAATGCTTCACAGCTCCAGGGTCCCAGGTTCGATTCCCGGCTGGGTCACTGTCTGTGTGGAGTCTGCACGTCCTCCCCGTGTGTGCGTGGGTTTCCTCCGGGTGCTCCGGTTTCCTCCCACAGTCCAAAGATGTGCGGGTTAGGTGGATTGGCCATGCTAAATTGCCCGTAGTGTAAGGTTAATGGGGGGATTGTTGGGTTACGGGTATACGGGTTACGTGGGTTTGAGTAGGGTGATCATTGCTCGGCACAACATCGAGGGCCGAAGGGCCTGTTCTGTGCTGTACTGTTCTATGAAGTATAGACCATACTCAATCAACCTGGACTTGCAAAACCCAAAACATCTGCTATTAGATGGAACTACAGGATTGGGAAGCACTTGTTGAGCAATCCTGAGTGTGCTAATAGCTACTCTTAACAAATCAGTTGAGTTTGCAACATGGCTCATTTATTTGCTAGAAGCGACATATATTCTGATGTGGTAACCGAATCTCTGCAAACAAAAGGAATATGTTCAAGCCTTGAGCCTATTTTGAATTTCCTGGGCACTCGGAGAAGCCGATGGTTCCTGTTACTCCCTCCATGGCAACACCTCAGACAATTAAAGTCGACTTGCCGACTAGACAAGCACTCTTTTCTTCTGTGGTTACAAAAAGCATTGTTTGAAATTTGGCATTCTTGCACTCACATCAGGATCAATACAAGATGAAACATGTCACTCCTTTGGTAGTGGAACGTAGGTAGGAGAGGCAGAAGCAGATAAGAGAGATAGAGAGATTCGTGGAGGGAACTCCAGGGCTCGGGGCCCAGGCAGCTGAAGGCTAAGCCACTCATGATAGAATGAAGAGGGGATGAACAAGAGGACAGAGTTGGAAGAATGCAGAATGGCAATTTCAGGGCCTCATGAAGTTACATATTCGGAGGGAGGAGGCCACATCGGGGCTGCAAAACAAGAATGCAAATTTTAAAAATCGGGGTGAACTCGATGTAAGAATGAGAGCTGGATTTGAAAGGACTTGAGCACAAATTGAGAATTCCACCATTTCCCACTTTGCACATTTCATTTGTCATGTTTATCTCAAGAGGACAATTGTGGGATCGTGAACGAGAGATAGATGCACACAAGTGTGCTTGCATTGGCAAGAAGGAATATGCAATTTATTCCTAAAATTACTGTCATGAGCATTGAAACACTAAGGGCGAAATTCTCCGACCCCCACGACGGGTCGGAGAATAGCGGGAGGGCCTTCCCGACATTTTTCCCGCCCTCCCGCTATTCTCCCCCCCCCCCCCCCCCCCCCCCCCCCCCCCCCCCCCCCCCCCCCCCCCCCGCCCAACTCCCGACACGAATCGCTGCCGCCGTTTTTTTACGGCCGGCAGCGATTCACAGCTGTTCGATGGGCCGAAGTCCCAGCCCTTTACGCTGTTTTTACGAACGGCAAACAGACCTGGTCTGGCCGTTCGTAAAACGGCGGGAACAACTCGCTTTTTATAACCATGGCACCGATTGGCACGGCAGTACCACGGCCGTGCCAAGGGTGCCATGAGCCCGTGATCGGTGGGCACCGATCGCAGGCAGCGGGCCCGATGCCCGCGCACTATTTGTCCTTCCGCCGCCCCGAAGTATCCATTCGCGGGGCGGCTGAGGGGCATCCCGGCCCGCGCGTGCGCGGGTTTCACGCAAATACGCGATGACGTCATCCGCGCATGCGCGGGTTGGAGTCTTCCAATCCGCGCATGCGCGGCTGACGTCATATGACGCGTCAGCCGGTGCTAACTCCTGCAAGCGGGCTTAACGAAATTCGTTAAGCCCGTGATGCCGGAGCTTGCGGCGTCGGGCTGCTAGCCCCGACCGGGGACCAGAATCGGTTCCCGGTCGGGAAGGGGCGCGCTGGCGTCAAACCCGCCCGGGTTTGACGCCAGTCTTACGATTTCTCCCGTTTTGGGAGAATCGCGCTCTAACTATTTTTCACATTTGTGAACCAGCGCCTAGATAGATTTTAGAAGCTAGAATTACACGGGGCAAGAATATAAGATATGAAAGCTGCAGAGTGCAGGGAACTTCAATCAACAGACTGGATCAGACCCTTCATGGGTCCAGCAAGCTTGGCATCCATTCAAAGTAGAAGGAACTTTGAGAACTGACAGCTCAAAACTGTTTAGTAACTAATATATCTCTGTTCCACAGATTTAATTAAGTGGACTATTTAATACCAGGAACATCGTAAAATTAATCAAGGTCACTTTACTTTCAAGTATGGACTGACAAAGGAGCAAGTCAGAACATGCTCAAGAAAATATTTAAAATCAGACCACTGAAAATAATTTATGTATAACTTTTAGCTAATCTCACCCAGAGCAATCCTTGGGCACTACGATTTACCTTGATCCCCTGGGTGAGAGGACAATTGACCATGGTTCAACCCTGGGCTGCTCCCGGAAAGACCACAAGATATAGGAGCAGAATTAGGCCATTCGGCCCATCGGGCCTGCTCCGCCATTCAATCATGGCTGACATTTTCTCAGCCCCATTCTCCTGCTTTCTCCCCATAACCCCTGATCCCATTATTAATCAAGAACCTATCTATCTCGGTCTTAAAGACACTCTGAGATTTGACCTCCACAGCCTTCTGCGGCAAAGAGTTCAATAGATTCACCCACCCTCTGGCTGAAGAAATTCCCTTTCATCTTAATCTGGGGCTGTGCCCTGTGATCTGGTCTCCAGTGGAAACATCCTCTCCATGTCCACTCTATCCAGGCCTCTCCGTATCCTGTAAGTTTCAATAAGATCCCCCCTCATCCTTCTAAACTCCATCGAGTACAGATCCAGAGTCCTCATACGACAAGCTCTTCATTCCAGGGATCATCCTTGTGAACCTCCTCTGGACCCTTTCCAAGGCCAGCACATCCTGCCTTAGATACAGGGCCCAAACTGCTCATAATACTCCAAATGGGGTCTGACCAGAGCCTTATACAGCCTCAGAAGTACATTCCTGGTCTTGTATTCTAGCCCTCTCAATGAATGCTAACATTGCATTTGCCTTCCAAACTGCCGACTGAACCTGCACATTAATCTTAAGGGAATCTTGAACTAGGACTCCCAAGTCCCTTTGGGCTTCAGATTTCTGAAGCCTTTTCCCATTTAGAAAACAGCCTATGCCCCTATTCTTCCTACAAAGGTGCATAACCTCACACTTTTCCACATTGTATTCCATCTGCCACTTCTTTGCCCACTCTCCTAGCCTGTCCAAGTCCTTCTGCAGCCTGCCTGCTTCCTCAACACTATCTGTATATCTTTGTATCATCTCCAAATTTAGAAACAATGTCCTCAGTTTCTTCATCTATATCGTGAATAGTTGTGATCCCAACAATGACCCCTGCGGAACACCACTAGTCACCGGCTGCAATCCTGAAAAAGACCCCTTTATCCCCACTCTCTGCCTTCTGCCAGTCAGCCAATCCTCTATCCATACCAGGATCGTACTCTTAACACCATGGGCTCTTATCTCATTTAGCAGCCTCCTGTACGGCATCTTGTCAAAGGCCTTCTGGAAATCCAAATAGATCACGTCCACTGGTTCTCCTTGCCCAACTTCCTCGTTACCTTCTCAAAGAACTCTAACATATTTCTTAGGCACGACCTCCCCTTGTCAAAGCCGTACTGACTCAGCTCTCTTTTATCATGCATTTCCAAGTACTCCGCAAGCTCATCCTTAATAATGGACTCTAAAGGGAAGGGGGATCACTCATTCAAACATAGAATTTTTTACAGTGCATAACGGGGCCAATCGGCCCATCGAGTCTGCACAGGCACTTGGAAAGGGCAACCTACCTAAGCCGACACATTCACTCTCTCCCCGCAATCCAGTAACCCCACCCAACCTTTTTCGACACTAAGGGCAATTTAGCATGGCCAATCCAACTATGCTGCACATCTTTGGACTAAATGAAGGACCCGGCATTAAGAGGAGGCCCACTGAGAGCCAATCTCTGACTATGCTGGTGAACCCCATCCTCACCCTCCCTCGTGACTCCCACTCCACAAAATCTTTCTTGGCATCGCTCAGCTGTGGCCTGGGATCCAACAAACATCCTGGTGGTGCACCGGCAACAGCTCTCAGGTGGCATTGCCGTTCAATAGAGGTGATTGTCCAGCAGGGAGGACTAGTCCTGGATCACAGTGAAGGGCCTGCCCCGAGTGACATGATGCTGTAGGCCTTCCTGGAAAGAGATGACACCGAGCTCTCGCTTGCTCTTCAGCCGGTGGCTGAGACACCTCCCCCCCACTGCCCCCGGTCACCGCCATAAGATACTAACCCCAATTTATTACACACAAAAGTCTCTATATAGCGTTTGGTTATTTTCTTGTCAGTTAACATACAAGTTTGTGGCTTGAGCATACAATTGAAGCAGACAGTTCAGGGGCTATGTTGCATTTTGGCAGTGCTGTCTTTTCAATGAGACATCAAACTAAGGCCCTGTCGTCCTTTCAGGTGGGTGTGAAAAGATCCCACGCCACCATTTCAAAGAAGAGCCAAGGACTTGGCTGGGCATCTTGATCAATATTTATCCCTCAAATCAGCGTCAGCAAAAGAGAAGATCTGGTCATTATCACCAAGTAGGTGGGAACTTGCAGGGTACAAACAGAGCTATGCCTCCATCGCTGTATAACGCTTTGGGAAAACCTGAGGTCATAAAGGTGCTACACAAATTAGAATTGTGCTCTTTCCTTATTGTCTTACTGTTCTGTGGGGAAGCATAAAACCTTGAAAACTAACCAGGGATCTGGGGGGCCTTCACATAATATCCGTACATTATAATTAAACTTCCGTTTCCAGACTTCACTGCGGCAAGCGTCGTTCACTGCTCAAATTTATATCTGTCCTTAGAGCGGCACAGATGAAGGACTAAATGGTGACTTTTTTTGTGTACAAAGGAGTTTCTATATGTACTGCGTCTCTGCAGGAAGTTGCTGAACTAAATGTGTTTTTATGGACGGAAATAATTAATAGCTCTAGTGGGACACTGACTACACAGGGAACGACATGCATGTTAACACAAAGATGATCAGCTAACTGAAGGCATACACACATCCATGCATGCCACGTTGTTTAAGTCTCATTTCCTACACAACATGATGAGCTGACAATGGACGGAAATTCAAAAACGTGTGGAGATTTTCTTCTATAGATTGAGATGGGAGTCACAGCTGTGTACTCTGAAAACGGACGATATCAGCTGGATTAAATTTTTTATTCCACCAGTCAACAATCAGGTTGACTTGAATAAGATTAAAGCTTGGATGGATTTGGCGTGATGCCAGATAAGCATGAGGGAGAATTGAATTGAGGGGTGTGTTGACTGGGTGAGATGAAGTAAGAAAACTTGTGTGGAGCATAAACGCATCACCAATTGGGCTAATGGCCTGATTAACGAGAGCAGTTAAGGGGAAACCAAAGAAGCAAAGAATTGTTACAGCACCGAATGAGGCCATTCGGCTCATCAAATCTGTGCTGGGTCTCCAAATGAGCAATGCATCTCGACGCATTCATCCGCTGCTCCCCGTGACCCCGCACCTTCTTCCTTTTCAGATAACAATCCAATTCCCTCTTGAATGCGATGATTGAACCTGCCTCCACCACATATTCAGCTTAGATTATTTTAGAACGGTTCAGATAAGATAGACAGGAAAAGCTGTTCTCATTAGATAATCATACAAGGTAGAGGTGACACATATTTAAGGTTTTGGGAAATAGCTGTAGGGGGCGTGAGAGGAATGTTCACACAGCGAGTGGCAACAACCTGGAACATGCTGCCCACGAGAGTGGTGGGAGCGGAGATAATGGTTTTAAAAGTAAATTGGTCAAGACACTTGAGGGAAATAATCTTGTACAGCGATGGGGATAGAACAGGGAGATAGGACTGACCTGATTGCTCTGCAATGAGCCAGCGTGGCGTCAATGGGTCAAATGGCCTCCCTTCTGTGCCATTATACCTCTGTAAATATGTGTCCAGCATCTGTATTTTAAGCTGGTATCAGCATCACTGTATTCCACAAGATAAATCAACTTATTTTGCTGGTTTTCAGGCCCATCAGTCAATCCAGTCTTTGTGAAGGAGGAGCCAAGACCAGAGAATCCGACTGGGTTGGAGGATGAAGGGCAATCGGATGGTTACTTCCCCGTTGCTTATTAGGCGTGCACACTTGAGGCAGGAAAATTCAAGGTGCCAAGATTGCATTGTGAAAGCCGCAGTTATGGGGATGTCAAATACAGTTCAATCCTTTTGAATCACAACAGTTGCTTAATTTTTTTGTTCATTGATAAGAGTTTTACAGCAGACATGGAAGCCAATTGATCCACCGTGCCTGTGTCAGCTCGCTTCGAGTTACCAAATTCATCTTCCTCCACAGCCTTGCCCAATTTTCTCCCCTTCCAGATATATTCAATCCTCTTTTGAAGGTTATTATTCCAATAGTTTCACTGCCTTTTTAGACAGTGCATTTCAGATAGTAACTAATTAAAATGACACGGAATTACATAGGCCACACAGCATCGTAGCCTGCCATTCTGCTTCATTAGCTCATGCTGATGTTCATAGAAGCTGCGTCCATCTTTCTTACTCTACCTCATTCAATGTAACCTTCTATTCCCTTCTCCATCATCAGCTTACTTAGTCTCCTCTTAAATGCATCCATACTATTTTCCTCAACCACTTCCTGCGCCGGCAAGTTCCGCATTTTGACCACTCCCTGGGGAAAAATAGTACTTTTTTCTGAATTCCCTATTTAATTTCTTACTGAAGGCTTTTAGTTTTGCTTTTCCCCCACAAGTTGAAGCATCTTCTCGACATTTACCCTATCAAACTCCCCTATAATTCCAAATTTCCCCGAGTCTGCTTGTTCCTCCTTTCCTGACAGATATAACCTCATATTTCTGGTGTCACCCTGGTTTCTCTTTTGCCACCCTCTCCAATATCTTCATGTCGCTTTCATATAATGAGGACCAGAACGATACGTATGGCTGATCTTACGGGCTCGATATTTTAGCATAAACTCAATCTCGCCTTTTCATTTCTAACCCTCCAGAACAGTGGGTTTGATTTTGTGTAAAAAAAAAGCCTTGCGTATTTTCAATTAACCAAATCGTTTAACTCTATGTATTTCAAATTAATGGTTAATTTGAATTTATCTTCAAGCGAAATGCAATTTTGAGCTTTCAGTCGACTTTGCATCAAATAAGCTGCTAAAAACGAAGCTTCCAAACTGTTCAGTTTTCTTCAGAGGGCCATGCTGAGGTGTGCCCAGATGTTGCCCTCTGTTAAAGTCTATTATCTGTGTCACTGCTGCTTTTCGAGATGAAGTGGGCGCTTTCTTGTAGGAGCACATTAATTAGTTTCATTTCTGTCAATTCTTGGGAACCCGGAATGAGAATTGATCAGATGAAAATATTGAAACTCGCGGTGAGAATTGCACCAGTTTACAATAGGCCAATAAATACAAGTACCTATTCCAGGCATCGAGTTGTTCAGGGGATCAAATAGCAACGGTTTCTGCTGATTGCAGAGTCGAGGTCTGAGGAGGCGCAGAGTCTAGAATTTAGGGCCAGAACTTTGAAGAGTGGACTTTGAAAATACTTTACAACAAAGGCTTGTAGCAGTTTGGAATTCTCTTCCCCGCAAACAGTAATTGATGCCAGATCTATTGTTAATTTAAAAATAGGTTGATAGATTTTTAAGCGCGAAAGGTGGGAAGGAATATGCAGCAGAGGCAGGTAAATGGAACGGGATTCTTCGTTGGCTGACGGCAAAATTGCAAAATGCGATTAGGCGGAAAATCAGTTCCAATGACAAATTCGTGGCGGCCACCAATTTGATGTCAAATCGCAATTCTCCGTCACCTCCAGAGCAGTGTCAATACATTCCGGAACCCATATACAGTTAACACCATTTTTGCATATCATTAGCGGGCCTGACCCGGTATTCTCCAGGGCCTCCGCGATTCTCCTCATCCAATGGGCAGAGTTCCCGATGGCGCAGTTCACTTGTGCTTTTATAAATTGTGGAACTGGCGTCATGGCTGATGAGGGAGTCAGAGAGAGAGAGAGAGAGAGAGAGAGAGAGAGAGAGAGGAGGTAGAACACGGAGGCGCAACTGTGAGCTGCCGAGCCGGCACTGGCCGGGCTGGGAAGGCTCTGCCAGGGCCAGGAGAGGTAAGGGGAAGGTGATGGAGGAACGGACTGAAAGGCCGGGGTGACTGCCCACAGGACTGGGCTGGTGACCAGTCACGGACCGCCATTACCGCAGCCTGCAAGGCAGCCAGCTTGCTGCGCACCCCACTGACCACCCACCTTGGCCCTGGTTCTGCAGAGTGACACTGGCCGTATGGGTGGCCCAACGTGGCTACCACCCGCCAGCAGGGCATCAGGCAGCCAACAGGGCAACACCCCCTATGGGGATGCCAAGAGGAGCCATAGAACATAGCACTGTCAAGGGCAATGCCAGCCAATGGCATTTGGGACGGGCTCCTTCCAGGAGCCGAAAGGGGGCCTGTCCGGGATCTCACAGATCTCAATGTACAGGTGCATCCATACATATAATGGAGGCCCTACATGTCTAGGCGGTCAATACATCCACTTCAATGTGGACCGAGCCCACCAGAATGTCCGGGCAGCGGGATTCGCTGCCATCGACGGGATGCATGTTCCCCTACGAGCACCTGCAGATGATAAGCCGCTCTGCACAAACTGAAAAGGGTTGAACTTGATGAATGTGCAGCTGATATGTGACCATCACTGGCACTGCCCTTGACCGCACATCATACATGTCAGCGCCCAATAACCGGGCAGTGTGCACGACTCCTTCATCCTGGTACACTCAACGATTCCTGAAATGCTTGAGACGTGTCTCCACCCAGCTGGGGGGTTTGTTCCTGGGTGACAAGGGTGATCCACTGCGGTCGCCGCTGACGACACTGATCCAGAGGCCATAAGCCGAGGCAGAGACCCGCTACAACGATACCCGTACAGTGACCAGGTCTGTGATTGAGTGGTGCTTCGTTCTCCTGAAGATGCGGTTCAGGTATCTGGAGGGGTCTTCCAGTATGGTGCCAATAGGGTCGCCCGCATCGTGGCGCCTGCTGCATCCTCCACAAAATCGCGCAGCAGAGGGGCGGTGTGCTGGAGGGGGAGGAACACCAGGCCTCCTCCGATGAGGAGGATACAAGGGACGGCAAGGTTGGGCAGGACATGGGGCCCAGCCAGACAAGGGAGGCCGCAAAATGTGCGCGCCTGGGCCAACGCGCACGGGATGCTCTGATCGCCTCCAGGTTCACCAAATCGGGGTGTGGGATGGCAAAGGGCACGGACAATGCTTCCACCCCCCTGCCCCCCACAATCACCTGCACCTCCCTCCATGATACATACCTGCCGCACCAAGGGGTGTGGGCCCTGGGTTAGCAGTAACAGTGGGTATGAACACAGAACAGCACAGTGCAGGCCCTTCGGCCCTCGATGTTGCGCCGCCCTGTGAAACCCCTCTAAAGTCCGTCTACACTATTCCCTTATCATCCATATGTCTATCCAATGACCATTTGAATGCGTTTAGTGTTGGCGAGTCCACTACTGTTGCAGGCAGGGCATTCCACACCCTTACTACTCTCTGAGTAAAGAATCTACCTCTGGCATCTGTCCTATATTTATCTCCCCTCAATTTAAAGCTATGTCCCCTCGTGCTGGACATCACCATCCGAGGAAAAGGCTCTCAGTATCCCTACTGATCCTATCCCTCAGTACCCTTTCCATTACTTTGCCTACCACCGAAGTAAGACTAACTGGCCTGTAATTCCCAGGGTTATCCCTATTTCCTTTTTTGAACAGGGGCACGACATTCGCCACTCACCAATCCCCTGGTACCACCCCTGTTGACAGTGAGGACGAAAAGATCATTGCCAACGGCTCTGCAATTTCATTTCTTGCTTCCCATAGAATCCTTGGATATATCCCGTCAGGCCTAGAGGACTTGTCTATCCTCAAGTTTTTCAAAATGCCCACACATCTTCCTTCCTAACAAGTATCTCCTCGAGCTTACCAGTCTGTTTCACACTATCCTCTCCAACAATATGGTCCCTCTCGTTTGTAAATACTGAAGAAAAGTACTCGTTCAAGACCTCTCCTATCTCTTCAGACTCAATACACAATCTCCCGCTTCTGTCCTTGATCGGACCTACCCTCACTCTAGTCATTCTCATATTTCTCACATATGTGTAAAAGGCCTTGGGGTTTTCCTTGATCCTACCTGCCAAAGATTTTTCATGCCCTCTCTTAGTTCTCCTAATCCCTTTCTTCAGTTCCATCCTGGCTATCTTGTATCCCTCCAGCGCCCTGTCTGAACCTTGTTTCCTCAACCTTACATAAGTCTCCTTCTTCCTCTTAACAAGACATTCAACCTCTATTGTCAACCATGGTTCCCTCACTCGACCATCTCTTCCCTGACTGACAGGGACATACATATCAAAGACACGCAGTACCTGTTCCTTGAACAAGTTCCACATTTCACTTGTGTCCTTCCCTGACAGCCTATGTTCCCAACTTATGCACTTCAATTCCTGTTTGACAGCATTGTATTTACCCTTCCCCCAATTGTAAACCATGCCCTGTTGCACACACCTATCCCTCTCCATTACTAAAGTGAAAGTCACAGAATTGTGGTCACAACCTCCAAAATGCTCCCCCACTAACAAATCTATCACCTGCCCTGGTTCATTACCAAGTACCAAATCCAATATGGCCTCCTCTCTGGTCGGACAATCTACATACTGTGTTAGAAAAGCTTCCTGGACACACTGCACAAACACCACCCCACTCAATGTTTGGGAAGTTGCAGTCACCCATGACTACTACCCTGTGACTTCTGCACCTTTCCAAAATCTGTTTTCCAATCTGTTCCTCCATATCTCTGCTGCTATTGAAATAACACTTTATTTGAAGAATCACTGGACTTGACAAGTCATAATTTTTAAAAATTTAATCCTCATTACTGTCACAAGTAGGCTTACATTAATACTGCAATGAAGTTACTGTGAAAAGCCCCTAGTTGCCATGTTCTGGCGCCTGTTCGGGCACACAAAGGGAGAATTCAGAATGTCCAATTCACCTAACAAGCACGTCTTTCTGCACTTGTGGGAGGAAACCGGAGCACCCGGACGAAACCCACACAGACACGGAGAAAGTGCAGACTCTGCACAGATGGTGACCCAAGCCAGAAATCGAACCTGTGACTCTGAAGCTGTGAAGCAACAGTGATAACCACTGTGCTACCATGCCGTCCTGCAATGCTGACAAAGGCAGGCAGGCTCTGGCTCCTACATCCCACCATGTCTACTATATGAACGCAACAACGTAAGAAATAGGAGAAGATTAGGCCATTTGGCCCCTCAAGCGTGCTCCATCAGGTCAGCAACATCATGGCTGATTGTAGTCTTAACCCCACTTTCCAGCCGATGCCCCATAACCCTCGACTTACTTGTCAATCAAAAAATATATGTGACTCATCCTTGAATATTTTCAATGACTGAGCCTCCATTGCTCGCTGCTGGAGAAGGGAATTCCAAAGACTAACAAACCCTGAGAGAGAAAGTAAAATCTGCCTCATCCCCATATTAAATGGGGGAATCCCTTATTTTTAAACTGTACCCCTTAGTTCTAGATTTCCCCATAGGGGGAAACATCCTCTCAGCATTCACCCTCAAGCCCCCTCAATCCTAGATGTTTCAATAAGATCACCTCATTCTTCTAAACATCAGTCAACATGTGGCATATATAATGCATATATAATGTAGCCAACTGGTGATCTGCAAGAACTGCTTGGTACTGTCCCCCTCAGAACAGCTCAGTAGAAGCACAGTACCTTCTCACTCCTTTCTCACAACATATCACGACCAAATGCATTTTTCAAAAAATATATATATATGCATAGCCACACAAAGCACACACTGTGCCCCCCCCCCCCCCCCCTCACTAGCTCCAGAAAGAAACGGTACCGACCTGTGTACAGTATCCATGGGCTCCAATCAACGTACTGCTGGGGACATCAAAGTCAGATTTTACTCTGGAAATAATTCAAAATGGTAGCAGTTTATAAAGTGTTCGTGATCATTTCAGCTGTGGAAATAATGAAGCCAGATGCGAAGACACCTTATCTAAATCGTCCCCTTATTCAATGCCTGCGTGACTGTCCCCAGAGTACTAGGTTCAATTATTGAAAAATTGCCCACTTGTCCAGGATCCACAAACATAAAAACTTCCAAATCACTGTGGTTTGTAAAATTCACTGAGAAAAACAACGTGCAAGAGCATAATGCTCGATGAAAGCAGTTATTTGGCCCAATGACCTCCATCTTTCTAACATTCCAAATAGGAGGTCGTGTGGCGCAGGGGTAACGTCCCAGCCTCGGAGCCAGAATCTCAGGGTTAGAGTCCCACCCTCGGACTTAATCGCCATGGAAGGTGCGCTCACAATGCGGTCAAAGAGGTTGGGTAAATATTCCTGCAAAATTCTTCCAACACATGCCAATAGCAGGCGGCAAGGGCAAGAGAGATTCCAGGTCAGCCATGTGACAGAAAGAAGGCCCATAGATCCAGACTACAATACATAGGAAAAAATGCACGTCGCCACAGCGACTCAGACACCCCAGGTGAACCGCAACGCACCACCATGACTCTATCTGCATTTCACCATAATGTTGTTAACAATAATTTCAAACATTTGACATTCTTAAGTAAAGACATTTTTTTTTAAAACCAGGTTTGACTGTGATGGTAACTGCTGACTCCATATCTAGCTATCAATCAATACTTTGCAACTTATGTACACCAAGGGTTGTTTCAGTAACACGATCGGAATGTACATTAGATAGCATAAAAACAAGAAGCAGATATAGTGATGAGAGATATCTCTTTGAAATCGGGTTCATAGATAGGTATGCTTTTAAAACCTTTAACCTAGAGGTTCTCTATGGCCTGGTGCATGCTCCAACAATTACAGAATCAAATGATTGGTTTGGCCGAAGATGATCCTCTGGTGTATTCCATCTCCTGCTTCCCAAACTTAGGGGCTGGTTTAGCTCACAAGGCTAAATTGCTGGCTTTGAAAGCAGACCAAGGCAGGCCAGCAGCACGGTTCGATTCCCGTACCAGCCTCCCCGGACAGGCGCCGGAATGTGGCGACTAGGGGCTTTTCACAGTAACTTCATTGAAGCCTACTCGTGACAATAAGCAATTTTCATTTCATTTTTCATTTCAAATACAAACCTTCTCATTCCAGTAACAAGCTCCACCTTCGACGACTGCAATGTCCTTTATTGATTTACAGGATGCGGGTTTCGCTGGCTAGGCCAGCATTTATTACCCATCCCTAGTTGCCCTCGAGAAGGTGGTGATGAGCTGCCTGTTTGAACCGTTGCAGAGCATGTGGTGTAGGTACCCGCACTGTGCTGTTAGGCAGGGAGTACCAGAAGTTTGACCCAGGGACAGTTAAGGAACGGCGATATATTTCCAAGTCAGGATGGTGAGCGGCTTGGAGGCGAACCTCCAGGTGGTGTGCCCATGTGCCTGCTGACCTTGTTCTTCGAGATGATAGTGTGTTTGGAAGTTGCTGCCGAAGGAATCTTGGTGAGTTCCATCGGTTTGCTTTGCCTAACCACAATTGAATACGGTGAGGGATAGTCAACTGACCCCTTGGGTAACTAACTTCTGCAAGTACATTACATTTTGCAAGTAAATATGAAATGAAATGAAAATCGCTTATTGTCACAAGTAGGCTTCAAATGAAGTTACTGTGAAAAGCCCCTAGTCGCCACATTCCGGCGCCTGTTCGGGGAGGCTGGTACAGGAATTGAACCATGCTGCTGGCCTGCCTTGGTCTGCTTTAAAAGCCAGCGATTTAGCCCTGTGCTAAACCAGCCCCAATAGGATTCAGAGTTTTTCCAATGCTGAATTTCATGAACTATTGCTTTACCTCCGATCTACCCCTTCTAAAGTGATGTTGGATGTCACCCCTTATGAATTGGTCTCTATTTGTTACTTGTGAAAAATATGAAATATTTCTACCTCTGTTATTTATTGGAAGTCTTCTGACATATGACTGCACACCCAGAGCTAGGTTTGATCAGTGCAACTTTCTTCCAAGCTACAGCAAAGGGAGTAGGAGAGGGGGTTTTAATGACTTACTTTGTGGGAAACAGGGCAGTTCAGGAGTTAAAATCATTTACTATTCTCTTCCTGATCCATAGCTTTCTCAAGGCCAGTCGGAAGCTCAGACAGAAGCCTCATCATCAGACACAATTCCTAATCACTTTTGTTTTCACAGATCGGAGGCTGATTTTGTTCCAGTTAATAGTAACCTGGCAAAACCATTTTGTCAAATTGAGCAACCACGTTTCGAAGATCAACAACAATTTCCACAATTCTGCGACTTTCACTTTAGTAATGGAGAGGGATAGGTGTGTGCAACAGGGCAAGGTTTACAATTGGGGGAAGGGTAAATACAATGTTGTCAGACCAAGAATTGAAGTGCATAAGTTGGGAACATAGGCTGTCAGGGAAGGACACAAGTGAAATGTGGAACTTGTTCAAGGAACAGGTACTACGTGTCCTTGATATATATGTCCCTGTCAGGGAAGAGATGGTCGAGTGAGGGAACCATGGTTGACAAGAGAGGTTGAATGTCTTGTTAAGAGGAAGAAGGAGACTTGATGTAAGGCTGAGGAAACAAGGTTCAGACAGGGCGCTCGAGGGATACAAGATAGACAGGAGGGAACTGAAGAAAGGGATTAGGAGAGCTAAGAGAGGGCATGAAAAATCTTTGGCCGGTAGGATCAAGGAAAACCCCAAGGCCTTTTACACAGATGTGAGAAATATGAGAATGACTAGAGTGAGGGTAGGTCCGATCAAGGACAGAAGTGGAAGATTGTGTATTGAGCCTGAGGAGATAGGAGAGGTCTTGAACGAGTACTTTTCTTCAGTATTACAAATGAGAGGGGCCATATTGTTGGAGAGCACAGTGTGAAACAGGACTGGTAAGCTCGAGGAGATGCTTGTTAGGAAGGAAGATGTGTTGGGCATTTTGAAAAACTTGAGGATAGACAAGTCCCCCAGGCCTGACGGGATATATCCAAGGATTCTATGGGAAGCAAGAGATGAAACTGCAGAGCCGTTGGCAATGATCTTTTCGTCCTCACTATCAACAGGGGTGGTACCAGGGGATTGGAGAGTGGCGAATGTCGTTCCCCTGTTCAAAAAAGGGAATAGGGATAACCCTGGGAATTACAGGCCAGTTAGTCTTACTTCGGTGGTAGGCAAAATAATGGAAAGGATACTGAGGGATAGGATTTCTGAGCATCTGGAAAGACACTGCTTGATTAGGGATAGTCAGGACGGATTTGTGAGGGGTAGGTCTTGCCTTACAAGTCTTATTGAATTATTTGAGGAGGTGACCAAGCATGTGGATGAAGGTAAAGCAGTGGATGTAGTGTACATGGATTTTAGTAAGGCATTTAAGACCATAAGACCATAAGACATAGGAGTGGAAGTAAGGCCATTCGGCCCATCGAGTCCACTCCGCCATTCAATCATGGCTGATGGGCATTTCAACTCCACCTACCAGCATTCTCCCCGTAGCCCTTAATTCCTCGCGACATCAAGAATTTATCTATCTCTGCCTTGAAGCCATTTAGCATCCCGGCCTCCACTGCACTCCGCGGCAATGAATTCCACAGGCCCACCACTCTCTGGCTGAAGAAATGTCTCCGCATTTCCTGTTCTGAATTTACCCCCTCTAATTCTAAGGCTGTGCCCACGGGTCCTCGTCTCCTCGCCTAACGGAAACAGTTTCTTTGCGTCCACCCTTTCTAAGCCATGTATTATCTTGTAAGTTTCTATTAGATCTCCCCTTAACCTTCTAAACTCCAATGAATACAATCCCAGGATCCTCAGCCGTTCATCATATGTTAGACCCCGCCATTCCAGGGATCATCCGTGTGAATCTCCGCTGGACACGCTCCAGTGCCAGTATGTCCTTCCTGAGATGTGGGGCCCAAAACTGGACACAGTACTCCAAATGGGGCCTAACCAGAGCCTTATAAAGGCTCAGTAGCACATCGCTGCTTTTATATTCCAACCCTCTTGAGATAAATGACAACATTGCATTCGCTTTCTTAATCACAGATTCAACCTGCATGTTTTCCTTTAGGGAATCCTCGACTAGCACTCCCAGATCCCTTTGTACTTTGGCATTATGAATTTTCTCACCGTTTAGAAAGTAGTCTATGCTTGGATTCTTTTTTCCAAAGTGCAAGACCTCACATTTTCTCACGTTGAATTGCATCAGCCATTTCCTGCACCACTCTCCCAAACTGTCTAGATCCTTCTGCAGCCTCCCCACTTCCTCAGCACTACCTGCCTGACCACCTAACTTCGTATCATCGGCAAACTTCGCTAGAATGCCCCCAGTCCCTTCATCCAGATCATTAATATATATGGTGAACAGCTGCGGCCCCAATACTGAACCCTGTGGGACACCGCTGGTCACCGGCTGCCATTCCAAAAAGAACCTTTTATCCCCAACTCTCTGCCTTCTGTCAGACAGCCAATCCTCAACCCATGCCAGTAGCTCACCTCGAACACCATGGGCCCTCACCTTACTCAGCAGCCTCCTGTGTGGCACCTTATCAAAGGCCTTTTGGAAATCCAGATAGACCACATCCACTGGGTTCCCTGGTCTAACCTACTTGTCACCTCCTCAAAGAATTCTAACAGGTTCGTCAGGCACGACCTCCCCTTACTAAATCCATGTTGACTTGTTCTAATCCGACCCTGCTCTTCCAAGAATTTAGAAATCTCATCCTTAACGATCGATTCTAGAATTTTACCAACGACCGAGGTTAGGCTAATTGGCCCATAATTTTCCATCTTTTGTCTTGATCCTTTCTTGAACAAGGGGGTTACAACAGCGATCTTCCAATCGTCCGGGACTTTCCCTGACTCCAGTGATTTATGAAAGATCTCAACCAACGCTTCCGCTATTTCTTCTCCCTCAGAACTCTAGGATGTAGCCCATCGGGGCCAGGAGATTTGTCAATTTTAAGACCTTTTAGCTTTTTTAGCACCATCTCTTTTGTAATGGCAACCATACTCAACTCAGCCCCCTGACCCTCTATAATTTTTGGGATATTACTCATGTCTTCCACTGTGAAGACAGACGCAAAGTACTTATTAAGTTCTCCAGCCATTTCCTCGTCTCCCATCACTAGCCTTCCGGAATCAGTTTGAATTGGCCCAATGTCTACTTGGCCTGTCGTTTATTTCTTATGTATTGAAAGAAACTTTTACTATCATTTCTTATATTACTGGCTAGCCTGCCTTCATATTTGATCCTCTCCTTCCTTATTTGTCTCTTTGTTAACCTCTGTTTGTTTTTGTAGCCTTCCCAATCTTCTGATTTCCCAGTGCTTTTGGCCACTTTATAGGATCTCTCTTTTTCTTTGATACATTTCCTGACCTCCTTTGTCAGCCATGGCTGTCTAATCCCCCCCCAGATAATCTTTCTTTTCTTAGGGATGAACCTCTGTAGTGTCCTCAATTATGCATACAAACTCCTGCCATTTTTGCTCTGCTGTCTTCCCCACTAGGGTCTGCTTCCAGTCGATTTTCGCCAGTTCCTCTCTCATGCCCTCGTAATTACCTTTATTTAACTGTAACACCATTACATCGATTTTGCCTTCTCTCTTTCAAACTGCAGACTGAACTCAACCATATTATGATCGCTGCTTCCTAAGTGTTCCCTTACTTTAAGATCTTTTATAAAGTCTGGTTCATTACATAGCACTAGGTCCAGAATAGCCTGCTCCCTTGTGGGCTCCATGACAAGTTGTTCCAAAAAGCCATCTTGTAAGCATTCCATGAATTCCTTTTCTTTGGATCCACTGGCTACATTATTTACCCAATCCACCTGCATATTGAAGTCCCCCATGATCACCGTGACCTTGCCTTTCTGACATGCCTTTTCTATTTCCCGGTACATGTTGCGCCCCTGGTCCTGACCACTGTTAGGAGGTCTGTACATAACTCCCATTATGGTTTTTTTGCCTTTGTGGTTCCTCAATTCTACCCACAAAGACTCTACATCATCCGACCCTATGTCGTTTAGTGCCATAGATTTAATTTTGTTCTTAACTAACAAGGCAACCCCACCCCCTCGGCCCACCTCCCTGTCTTTTCGATAGGTTGTATATCCTTGGATGTTTAACTGCCAGTCCTGAACCCCCTGCAGCCATGTCTCTGTGATGCCTACCACATCATAATCATTCACGATGATCTGTGCCATTAGTTCGTCTACTTTGTTACAAATGCTACGAGCATTCAGGTAAAGTGCCTTAATGCTAACTTTCTTATCATTACAGATAATGGAAGTCCTAAGATGTCCAAAGTTATCCTTCCTTTTTGTTGAATTCCTAGTCTGCCTCAAGCTTAAATCCACCTGCCTACATGTTATCCTCCTGCGTATCTTGCCATTTAACTCCATGCTCCCTGTCGCTTTCACTTTCCCTTCCCCCCAACTCAGAAGTTTAAAGTCCTACTGACCACCCTATTTATCCTCTTCACTAGAACACTGGTTCCAGATCGGTTCAGGTGGAGACCGTCCCAACGGTACAGATTCCCCCGGTTCCAAAACTGATGCCAATGTCCCATGAAGTGGAATCCCTCTTTCCCACACCAATCCCTTAGCCATGTGTTTACTTCCCTAATTTTCTTGTCCCTATGCCAATTGGCACGTGGCTCGGGCAGTAATCCGGAGATTATGACCCTTGAGGACCTGTATTTCAGTTTTCTTCCTAGTGCTTGATAGTCCCCGAACAGGTCCTCCACCCTAGCTTTACCTATGTTGTTAGTCCCAACGTGGACCACAACAACTGGATCCTCCCCCTCCCGCTCCAATATCCTTTCAGGCCGGTCAGAGATGTCCTGCACCCTGGCACCGGGCAGGCAAAACATCATGCGAGACTCCCGATCCGGCTTGCATAGGATACTATCTGTCCCCCTAATTATAGAATCCCCTATAACAACTACTTGTCTTTTTACTCCCCCCTCTTGAATGGCCTTCTGCACCATGGTACCGTGGTCAGCTGGCTCATCCTGTCCAGAGCCCTTTTCCTCATCCATACAGGGAGCAAGAGTCTCATACCTGTTGGACAAGGTCAAGGGCTGAGGCTCCTGCACTCCTGAACTCAGGTTCCCCCTGCCTGCCTCACTAACAGTCACACTCTGAAGTCCCTGATCACTTACTGAATGTGAATTACTTAATCTCCCAGGTGTGACTGCCTCCTGAAACAAAGTGTCCAGGTAACTCTCCCCCCTCCCGGATGTGCCGCAGTGTTTGAAGCTCAGATTCCAGATCATCAACTCTGAGCCGGAGTTCTTCCAGCAACCAACACTTGCTGCAGATGTGGTCATTGCCATTCACAAGGGGAACAGCCAGCTCCCACATCATACAGCTACAGCACACCACCTGCCCAGCCATCTCCGATTAGTTAATTAATTTATTACTTTGTATAAATTTCAGTTTAAAATTTAAAAAAAACTTGGATACCTCTGCTATAGTCTTTTTCAACCTAGTTCTGGTTAACAAATAAGAAATTTGATCAGGTTCCCCATGGTACGCTTATGCAGAAAGTAAGGAGGTATGGGATAGTGGGAAATTTGGTCAGTTGGATAACGAACTGGCTAACCAATAGAAGTCAGAGAGTGGAGGTGGATGGCAAATATTCAGCCTGGAGCCCAGTTACCAGTGGCGTACCGCAGGGATCAGTTCTGGGTCCTCTGCTGTTTGTGATTTTCATTAATGACTTGGATGAGGGCGTTGAAGGATGGGTCAGTAAATTTGCAGACGATACGAAGATTGGTGGAGTTGTGGATAGTGAGGATGGCTGTTGTCGGCTGCAAAGAGACATAGATAGGATGCAGAGCTGGGCTGAGAACTGGCAGATGGAGTTTAACCCTGAAACTTGTGAGGTTGTCCATTTTGGAAGGACAAATATGAATGCGGAATACAGGGTTAACGTTAGGGTTCTTGGCAATGTGGAGGAGCAGAGAGATCTTGGAGTCTATGTTCATAGATCTTTCTAATTTGCCACTCAAGTGGATAGAGCTGTGAAGAACGCCTATGGTGTGCTAGCGTTCCTTAGCAGAGGGATTGAATTTAAGAGCCGTGAGGTGATCATACAGCTGTACAAAACCTTGGTACGGCCACATTTGGAGTACTGTGTGCAGTTCTGGTCGCCTCATTTTAGGAAGGATGTGGAAGCTTTGGAAAAAGTGCAAAGGAGATTTACCAGGATGTTGTCTGGAATGGAGAGTAGGTCTTACGAGGAAAGGTTGAGGGTGTTAGGCCTTTTCTCATTAGAACGGAGAAGGATGAGGGGGCGACTTGATAGAGGTTTATAAGATGATCAGGGGAATAGATAGAGTAGACAGTCAGAGACTTTTTCCCCGGGTGGTGCAAACTATTACAAGGGGACATAAATTTAAGGTGAATGGTGGAAGATATAGGGGGGATGTCAGAGGTAGGTTCTTTACCCAGAGAGTAGTGGGGGCATGGAATGCACTGCCTGTGGAAGTAGTTAAGTCGGAAACATTAGGGACCTTCAAGCGGCTATTGGATAGGTACATGGATTACAGTAGAATAATGGAGTGTAGGTTAATTTGTTCTGAAGGGCAGCACGGTAGCATTGTGGATAGCACAATTGCTTCACAGCTCCAGGGTCCCAGGTTCCGGCTTGGGCCACTGTCTGTGCGGAGTCTGCACATCCTCCCCGTGTGCACATGGGTTTCCTCCGGGTGCTCCGGTTTCCTCCCACAGTCCAAAGATGTGCAGGTTAGTTGGATTGGCCATGATGAATTGCCCTTCGTGTCCAAAATTGCCCTTAGTGTTGGGTGAGGTTACTGGGTTATGGGGATAGGGTGAGGTGTTGACCTTGGGTAGGGTGCTCTTTCCAAGAGCCGGTGCAGACTCGATGGGCCGAATGGCCTCCTTCTGCACTGTAAATTCTATGATAATCTATGATTAATCTAGGACAAAGGTTCGGCACAACATCGTGGGCCGAAGGGCCTGTTCTGTGCTGTATTTTTCTATGTTCTATGTTCTAACAACGTGTAATGGGTGAAGCATCTTTGTTATGTTTGGTTTCCATTGCACAGTAAGTGGACAAAGGATGGTAATTGCACGTTAGAAAGCAGAAATGGACCTTAGAAGGAGTGCAGGGCAGATTTACCAGAATGTTACTCGGGCTCCAAGTGTTAAGTTACGAGGAACTGTTGCACTGTCTAAGCTTGTACTCACTTCAGGAAATGCATGTCTCAGAAGGAGTATGGCTTGGATTCAACAGAATGTTACCAGGGCTTCAAAGGCATTTGTATTTGTTCATGGGAAGTGGGTATCACTGGCTGCAGCAGCATTTATTGCCCATTCTTTATTTAAGAGTTGCTGTGGATCTGGAGCCAGATCAGATTTCCTTCCCTAATGACATTAGTGAACGAAATTGGTTTTTACAAATATCGACAATGGTTTCACAGTCACCTTTAGACTTTTAATTCCAGATTTCTATTGAATTCAAATTTCACCATCTGCCATGGCGGGATTCAAACCCGGATCTCCAGAGCTGACTGGTTTACTAACCCAGTGACAATACCTCTATGCCACTGCATCCCCCTCTTCATTTACGACGCACGTTGGATAGTCTAAACTTGCAGTCTGTTGAGTATGGAAGATTAAGGGTTGATTTAATGGAGGTCTTTAAGACGATTAAAAGAATTTGATAAAGTAGCTAGAAACTATTTTTTCTCTCAGTGGAGTGCCCACAACAAAGGGCAGAACCTTGAAATTTGAGCTAGGCTATTCAAAGGGGGAAAGTAGAAAGCACATCTCTCACACACAGACGGGTGGAATCTGGAACCCACTTTCTTAAAAGGATGTTGAGGTTGGGGCAAAGTTTCAAAACTGGCTTGGATAAATTTTGGTTCGATAAGGGCTTAATGGGATACCAAACCAAGTGGAATAAACGGAGTTGAGATACAGATCAACCATGATTTGAAGGGCTAAATGGCCTAATCCTGATCCTATGTTCCTAATTTCCAACACCCATTTTCTTTGGGAGGACTGCTCCATGGCCCAGAAGAATCTCTGGAAAATAATACAGAAGATGTTTTGAATCTAGCAATGTTGCTTTACAGCACCAAGCTCCCAGGTTCGATTCCCGGCTAGGGTTACTGTCTGCTCAGCGTCTGCACGTTCTCCCAGTGTCTGCGTGGGTTTCCTCCGGGTGCTGCGGTTTCCTCCCACAGTCCAAAGATGTGCAGATTAGGTGGATTGGTCATGCTAAATTGCCTTTAGTGTCCAAAAAGGTGGGGTGGGGTTACTGGGATAGGGTGGAGGCGTGGGCTTGGGTAGGGTGCTCTTTCCAAGAGCTGGTGCAGACTCGATAGGCAGAATGACCTTTTTCTGCACTGTAAATTTCATGATTCTATGACTGCTCCACCCAGTAACACTATCATAGTTGATCAACCACCTCAAATCCCCAACTCCAAATTCCACCCTATCCCCAAATATCCTGGATTTCCTCCTCCAGCTTCAGTCCTGAATGTACTCAATCGACTGAACATCCACAGCCCTCTGGGGTAGAGAAATCCAAAGATTCACAAACCCTCAGAGAAGAAATGTCTTACCTCAGTCCTAAATGACCCCTCACCCTTGAACGATGGCCCCCTGTTGCAGGCTTCCAAGCCAGGCGATATCAGCCTCTCAGCATCTACTCCATCAAGCCTTCCAAGATTTTGTATATTTGAATGCGATCACCTCTCATTCTTCTAAGCTTCAGAGAATACAGGCCCATTTTACTCACAACCTCTTCAGAGGACAACCCTCATCCCTGGAATTATTCAAGTCAACTCTATTGAGAAAGGAGACCGAACTCTACTTAATACTCCAGTTGTGGTCTCAACAAAGCTCTACGTAGCAAGACTTTATTACCCTCATTCTCCAATAAAGGCCAACATAACATTCGATGTCAGGATCACAATGCTGAATATCGTGCTAGAGGAATTCAAAGAGGCGTTTTAGCTGTTGAAAGAAAATGGAGCCTGCCTTCAAATCTGTCATCTATCCACATCCCGTTAGTTGTGGTCAAGCAGCACAATAGCTGGAAGCATTTTGTTCCCATTTTTACTCTCGGGATATGGACTGTGCTGAATCATGAGGTACAACTAAACAATAAGTTATCAAAATAACACCGGTTTTGAGATAAGCATTAGCGCTCTTACGTTTATCATGAAAGAGCACATCTGAATTTCATGTGTTTTTTTTCTTAAAAGAACACAAATTTGGGAGTTTCCAACACTTTATTCAAAAGGTCAGGAAAACAACCTGTTTATTATGAAAATAATGAATCTTAGGGGATTGGTAATCAACGACAACGACAATGATTAAACCTCAGGGTCAAATCTATGGAAGTTGAACTGCAAATAACCTCTTCAAAATATAGCCCAAGTTCAGAGAAACAAGCGTCATTTACTTTTGCTTTACATGTGCTTCTGCCACATAAACCACTGTATTTTAGCTGAAGAACCCTTCCTCCAGCATGGTGCCACATCCTTGCTTCAAGTAGTGGAAGGTCAGGGACTTGGGGCCTTGTTTCCAACCCAAGCTTCCACTGAGATTGGCCCCCTGACAGGGACACAGGTTAGGTAAATGTAACTTCTGATCAGGGTTCAGACATGAATTCGGTGAAAAACAGATGGGACTTTATATTAGAGGGCTGATTTACAGCACAATTATTGTTATAACACTCCAAGTAATGAGTTTTATTTTTGTGTTGCGTTCAATAGGCCAGCTACTTCCCCAGAAATGGAGGGCTGTCTTAAAACACACAAGACAACAGGATTGAAAGGAGATAAGAACAGGAAATGCTGAATAAACTCAGCAGGTCTGGCAGCATCTGTGCAGAAGCTGAGTTATCGCTTCAAGTCTGTATGATGCTTCTACAGAAGGTCTTCCAACATGTCCAGAAGTATTTTGCTTCTATTAGAATTGGAAAGTTCAGAAACTCTGTCCACAGGGTCACCTTGTGACCACAGCCTGAACTATATTGTTACAGTTGACATAGGAAGATCAAATGGAAAATGCGGAGGTCAATTTATAATGGTTAAAGTTGACAGTAAAGTGGGAACAAAAAGCATAACAACAGGAAGTAAAGTTCACAGATAGAGGGCACATATTCCAAGCAATATTTCTCAATCCTTTAAATGTTCCTTTTCTATTGTTCTGCCTCACACATTCTACATCCTTTGTGTAAAGGCCTAGCACTGTTGCTTCACAGTGCCAGAGTCTGCCTGCTTTTGTCAGCATTGCAGGATGGCACGGTAGCACAGTGGTTAGCACTGTTGCTTCTCAGCTCCAGAGTCCCAGGTTCGATTCCCAGCTTGGCCATTGTTTGTGCGGAGTTTGCACGTTCTCTCCGTGTCTGTGTGGGTTTCCTCCGGCCGCTCCGCTTTCCTCCCACAAATCCCGAAAGACGTGCTCGTTAGGTGAACTGAACATTCGGAATTCTCCCTCAGCGTACATGAACAGGTGCCAGAGTGTGGCGACTAGGGGATTTTCACAGTAACTTCATTGCAGCATTAATGTAAGCCTACTTGTGACAATAATAAACATAGAACATACAGTGGAGAAGGAGACCATTCTGCCCATCAAGTCTGCACCAACCCACTTAAGCGCTCACTTCCACCCTATCCCGTTAACCTAAAAACCATCCTAACTTTTTTTGATCTCTAAGGGCAATTTATCATGGCTAATCCACCTGACCTGCACGTCTTTGGACTGTGGAAGGAAACCAGAGCAGCAAGAGGAAACCCACGCAGATATGGGGAGAACGTGCAGACTCCGCACAGACAGTGACACAGCGGGGAATCGAACCTGGGACCCTGGCGCTGTGAAGCCACAGTGCTCTCCACTTGTGCTGCCGTGTTAATAAAGATTATTTATTTGGGAAAATCCAAGGCTCATTCGCCAGTGCCTACTCTTCTCTTGCTCTTTTCCTTTATCTAAAATAAAGTTTTTTTTTAAAAATCAACATTCAGAGGAGATTGCGGATTAAATTTGGTTGACGAGCTATAGGAGCATGTCGTAGTTTAATCTGTAGCACACTTTAGGAAAGTCTGCCAATGGTATTCTACAGTGCAGTGCAGTAGGCAACAGCCTATTGTGGCATGAAGTGGTTCTTTTCAAGACATTTTCTTAATGCTATTTAGATTGACTGATAACGGGTTAAGTTGCATTTCTACATTTAGAGCTAGCCTCTCTCATCAATTTTTTACGGGAAATTCAAGTGACGCAGATTGTGATTGAAGGACTGAGGAAGTTCATCCGCCTCACTTATTCCTGTGTCATCTATTAAAAAATGACATTGTATTCTATTTAATAAAAGGCTAACAAATTGGTGCAGAATTCTCCCATTTTGAGACTGAGTGGGGTGACGGGCGGAACTGGCGGAGCCTGCCCTGTCAAATGGAATAGCAGGATCCTACACCAGATTTCGCACTTGGAAGCTTATTAATTATGCATAAGCAAGTTCCCCTCCAACTCTCCTGGTGGGCCGGCAACAGATTCATCCCTCAGTTGACGGGTTCAAAGGACCAGCCCAGCGCACTCATGTCCCTCCCTCCCGTCGCCACCAGACCGTGCAGGATGTCAGCAACACAGAAGGAAATGGCTAGCAGCTTCAAGAAGTCGGTTTCTTAATTCGATCCCCCCCCGCCCCCCACCATCACCTGTGAAGCATCCATGCCCCACTTGGTCCTGTAACCATTGCATCTGGAGTCATCCTCCATCCCCTTCCAGTAAACGATGCAATATCCCTTTGACCCTCTTCTTCGTGAGTGTTTCAAACAGCCAAGAAAGCACAACACAACCAAGAAAGCACAACAGTGCCAAAACTTTCGCAGGAAACTTAAGGAAATTCGGCATGTCCACATTGACTCTCACCAACTTTTACATCCTATCTGGAAGCATCCTATCCAGCTGCTTCACAGCCAGGTGTGGCAACTGCCCGGCCCAAGGCCGTAAGAAACTACAGAGAGTCGTGAACACCGCCCAGTCCATCACACAAACCTCTCTCCCATCCATTGACTCTGTCTACAACTCCCTGCCTTGGGAAAGTAAACAGCATAATCAAACACCCCTCCCACCTGGGGTATTGACTCTTCCAACTTCTTCCATCAGGCAGGAGATACAAAAGCACTTTTGCTTCACAGCTCCAGGGTCCCAGGTTTGATTCCTGCTTGGGTCACTGGCTGTGTGGAGTCTGCACGCTCTACCCGTGAGTTTCCACCGGGTGCTCCGGTTTCCTCCCACAAGTCCTGAAAGACGTGCTTGTCAGGTGAATTAGACAATCCAAATTCTCCCTCTGGTGGCGGCCAGGTGATTTTCACAGTAACATCACTGCAGTGTTAATGTAAGCCTACTTGTGATACGAATAAAGATTACGCAATTATGCACCAACAGATTCAAGAACAGCTTCTTCCCCGCTGTTACCAGACTCCTGAATGACCCTCTTATGGGCTGATCTGATCTCTTCACACATCTTCTCTACTGAGTAGTACTACACTCCGTATGCTTCACCTGATGCCTGTGTCTATGTATTTACATGGTGTATTTATGTATTCCCTATGTTTTTTTCATGTATGCAACGATCTGTCTGGACTGTACACAGAACAATACTTTTCACTGTACCGCGGTACATGTGACAATAAAATAAATCCAATCCAAGCCTTGCCATAGTTTCAACCTACCTCCCCTCGGTCTTCCCTCTGCACCCGGAGGAAACCCGCGCAGTCAAGGAGAGAGCGTGCAAATTCCACACCAGAGTCACCCGAGGCAGGAATTGAACCCGGACTCTGGAGCTGTGAGGCAGCAGTGCTGACCATCCCTGTTCCTTCTCCTTCCGATTACCTCACCTCTTTTCCCAATCTCTGCCCTGTTCCTCTGTTAACCATGCCTCCTTCCCTTCCCCGAGCAAGGTGAGAATGTTACTCACTGAGCAATGGACAGTGAACAGGTTTCTAATGGGGAACTGTGCCGTGTGTTTTGTCTGAAGATTCTCACATCAGGAGGCAGAGTACATTTGGACTTGATACGATTGTCCCCTCAATATCTTCCACAGAAACAGCATGAAGAGATCAGGAAGAGGTCACTTGGTCCACCTTGGATTTTGAGTCAGTTATACAATGCCTCCCACGCCCCCCTCTGTTCTCTCTGTGCAAATTTGTTCCATACAGCCAAGAACGCAATTCCCTTTGGAAAATTATTTGTACGTCTGCTTCCACCGCCCCTTCAGTGTATTCCAGGTCGTGACAACTCGTCGCATGAAATCATTTTTCAAAGGGACCACGATAGTTTTAGGCTATATTTGGATTTCCCACAATGTATGTTCCTGAAGGATTTCATATTGAGGAGTCTCGCAGTGTGTGACTGAAATCTCCCTCTAGCATCACATAAGTTTTGTTTTTTAAAATCAATAGGTAAGTGCATTTTATACAATACTCAACATTGATCTATAGCAGTTAGTACCAGAGAGGCACTAACACCATGTATCTCAGGGTCTTTACTGCCAGCCAGTGTCCTTGGCACTGATTTGGTATTGGCTTGTGTTCAGTAATGTTTAACTGGAGTCGCCATTTAGATTGAGATTACAACTCCCAGCTAAGTGTGGACAGCTTTTTTTCCCAGTACGGTGGCACAGTGGTTAGCACTGCTGCCTCACAGGCCCAGGGACCCGAGTTCAATTCCAGCCTCGAGTGTTCTTGGAATTTGCACGCTTTCCACGTGTCTGCGTGGATTTCAGAGGATGGCATGGGCTCGGAACATAGTCGGGATGGGAGACTTCAATGTCCATCACTGAGAGTGGCTTGGTGGCACCATTACTGACCGAGCTGGTCCAGTCCTAAAGGACAGAGGTTAACACAGCTGCCTCACAGTGCCAGGGGCCCAGGTTCAATTCCAGCCTTGGGTGACTGTCTGTGTGGAGGTCTCATAGTCCAACAATGTGCAGGTTAGATGGGGATATAGGTCTAGGTAAAAATTCTTTATTGTCACAAGTAGGCTTACATCAACACTGCAATGAAATTACTGTGAAAAGCCCCGAGTTGCCACATTCCAGCGTTTGTTTGGGTACACAGAGAGAATTCAGAATGTCCAAATTACCTAACTGCACATCTTTCGGGACTTGTGGGAGGAAACCGGAGCACCCAGAGGAAACCCACGCAGACACAGGAAGAACGTGCAGACTCCGCACAGACAGTGATCCAAGCAGGAATCGAACCTGGGACCCTGGAGCTGTGAAGCAAACAGTGCTAACCACTCTGCTACTGTGCTGCCCGGTAGGAGGCTCTTTCAGAAGGTCGGTACAGACCAGATGGGTCAAATAGCCTCCTTCTGCACTATAGGAATTCTACGGTTCTACAGACGCAGCTGCTAGACTGGGCCTGCAGCACGAGGTGAGGGAGGGAAAACATAGTCAACCTCATCCTCACCAACCTGCTTGCTGCAAATGCATCTGTCCATGACAGTATCTGTAGGAGTGACCACCACACAGTAACTGTGGAGACAAAGACCCGTCTTCACATTGAGGATACCCTCCATCATGTTGAGCTGCACTACCACCGTGCACGGGGCAGCACGGTAGCACAGTGGTTAGCACTGTGGATTGACCATGCTAAATTGCCTTTAGTGTCCAAAAGATTTGGGTGGGGTTATGGAGATAGGTTAGAAGTGTGGGCTTGGGGTGCTCTTTCCAAGGGCCGGTGCAGACTTGATGGGCTGAATGGCCTCCTGCACTGTAGATTCTATGATTCTATAAATGAGATAGACTTCGAACAGATCTAACTCGAGCCTGGGCATCTATGAGGCACTGTGGACCAGCAATAGCAGCAGTATTGTACTCGGCATAATGTGCAACCCCATGGCCCGGCATATCCCCCACTCTACCATTGCCACCAAGTCAGGGGATCAACCCTGGTTCAATGAAGAGTGCAGGAGGGCATGCCAGGAGCCACACTAGACATACCTAAAAAAATGAGTTGTCAATCTGGTGAAGCTACAACACCAGGCTCCACAAATATCCCCATCCTCAATGATGGCGGAGCTCAGCACATCAGGACAAAAGATAGGGCTGAGGCATTCGCAACAATCCTCAGTCAGAAATACTGGGTGATTGATCCATCTTGGCCTCGTCTGGAGGTCCCCAGCCTCACAGGTGCCAGTCTTCAGCCAAGGTTTGTCGAGAGAGCTTTATTGAGTTGCTGCAGCGCATCTTGTAGATGGTACACATTATTACAATAGTGCACTGGTAGCGGAGGGTGCACGTGCTTAAGGTAGTGGATGGGAATGTAGTTTAAGATCTTGGATGAGGGCAGCACGGTGGCGCAGTGGTTAGCACTGCTGCCTCGCGGCGCCGAGGTCCCAGGTTCGATCCCGGCTCTGGGTCACTGCCCGTGTGGAGTTTGCACATTCTCCCCGTGTTTGCGTGGGTTTCGCTCCCACAACCAAAAGACCAGAGGGCAGCACGGTAGCATGGTGGTTAGCATAAATGCTTCACAGTTCCAGGGTCCCAGGTTCGGTTCCCGGCTGGGTCACTGTCTGTGCGGAGTCTGCACGTCCTCCCCGTGTGTGCGTGGGTTTCCTCCGGGTGCTCCGGTTTCCTCCCACAGTCCAAAGATGTGCGGGTTACGTGGATTGGCCATGCTAAATTGCCCGTAGTGTCCTAAAAAAACGTAAGGTTAAGGGGGGGTTGTTGGGTTACGGGTATAGGGTGGATACGTGGGTTTGAGTAGGGTGATCATTGCTCGGCACAACATCGAGGGCCGAAGGGCCTGTTCTGTGCTGTACTGTTCTATCTATGTGCAGGATAGGCCGATTGGCCATGCTAAATTGCCCCTTAATTGGAACAAATGAATTGGGTACTCTAAATTTAAAAAAGAAAATCTTGGACAGATGACCAGTATTCCCCCAGATATCTGACTTTTCCACATCCACGAATCTTTACCTATTTCCACCACAATAGAAAGCAAGATAAAGTTTGTAACTGGATCCATAATGCAGGGCCAAGTATTATTCAAGTTTGCAGCAAAATGATAGAGAATTAGATTAATGTACTGCCTTGGAATGTCACTGTTTATGTGAGAGGCAGATTATCTGTTGCTAAATCTGTTATACAAGTTAGTTAACATTCCCTATTAATCAAGTGGAGCGATCGTACTGATGTAGTGCTCAGGTATTCACATAAATGGTTCTCTTTCTGAATCCAATTCTGAGACTAAGAATAATATTTAGAGGTCAGGTTAAAAGAAATGTAGGACGAGCATAAAAGAAACAAAAACGTGTGTGTACAAAGAAAGAACTGCTTGCTCAGGGTTTTCCAAGAGGTGATAGTTAAAAGTGGTTGGACAGGATGTTCTTCGCCTTTCCCTTTATGTGAGAGGCAGATTATCTGTTGGTAAATCTGTTATACAAGTTAGTTAACATTCATAGAACATAGAACAGTACAGCACAGAACAGGCCCTTCAGCCCTCGATGTTGTGCCGAGCAATGATCACCCTACTCAAACCCACGTATCCACCCTATATCCGCAACCCAACAACCCCCCCCCCTTAACCTTACTTTTTTAGGGCACTACGGGCAATTTAGCATGGCCAATCCACCTAACCCGCACATCTTTGGACTGTGGGAGGAAACCGGAGCACCCGGAGGAAACCCACGCACACACGGGGAGGACGTGCAGACTCCGCACAGACAGTGACCCAGCCGGGAACCGAACCTGAGACCCTGGAGCTGTGAAGCATTTATGCTAACCACCATGCTACCGTGCTGCCCCTAACTTGATTCACTATGAATCAAGTGGAGCGATCGTACTGATGTAGTGCTCAGGTATTCACATAAATGGTTCTCTTTCGGAATCCAATTCTGAGACTAAGAATAATATTTAGAGGTCAGGTTAAAAGAAATGTAGGACGAGCATAAAAGAAACAAAAACGTGCGTGTACCAAGAAAGAACTGCTTGCTCAGGGTTTTCCAAGAGGTGATAGTTAAAAGTGGTTGGACAGGATGTTCTTCGCCTTTCCCTCAAACACAATCCAGGGACCAGCTCAGATAATTTGGTTATATCTCGGCTAGCTAAACTCCAGTGGAGTTAGCATTGCCGCCCAGGATTCAGTGAGGGACGAGACAAAGGTCACAGCAGAACTGCCGTATCAACTTTGGATTTGGAGCAGCTGTAAAGTTTGTAAAGCCTCAGTGCTTCCACAGCAAATGTTGGCGTGGCATTAGCATGCAGCACTTTCCTTGTTGACCTTATACTCTTATCTGCCCTTGAAGGCCAATCATTTCCTCAAAATATCACCGACAGAATACGGGTCACAGAAAACCCACTCAAGCCATCAGTAACATCTTTCTGGGTGGGGCAAAGCAATTACAAAATTAACTCTGGCACAGGCTCCAATAGGTTCATACTTTCAACTCTTCAGCAATGAATGTTGCCTCCATGGTACTAGGGTCAAGGATATCTCGAGAGCAGTTACAGGACATTCTGGAGGGGGAGGGTAAACAGCCAGTGGTCGTGGTACACATTGGTACAAACAATATACCAGCAGAGGGCAGCAGAGCAGAGCTACTGATCAGCTGTTCTGGGGAAATTTGCATACGTGCAGTGCGGTCAGCCTAAATTGAAGGTGAACCTGCGAAGAAGACCCAAGGAGTTTGAGTAAAGGCAAGCAACCAGCAGAGGGCAGCAGAGCAGAGCTACTGATCAGCTGTTCTGGGGAAATTTGCATACGTGCAGTGCGGTCAGCCTAAATTGAAGGTGAACCTGCGAAGAAGACCCAAGGAGTTTGAGTAAAGGCAAGCAACCAGCAGAGGGCAGCAGAGCAGAGCTACTGATCAGCTGTTCTGGGGAAATTTGCATACGTGCAGTGCGGTCAGCCTAAATTGAAGGTGAACCTGCGAAGAAGACCCAAGGAGTTTGAGTAAAGGCAAGCAACCAGCAGAGGGCAGCAGAGCAGAGCTACTGATCAGCTGTTCTGGGGAAATTTGCATACGTGCAGTGCGGTCAGCCTAAATTGAAGGTGGACCTGCGAAGAAGACCCAAGGAGTTTGAGTAAAGGCAAGCAACCAGCAGAGGGCAGCAGAGCAGAGCTACTGATCAGCTGTTCTGGGGAAATTTGCATACGTCCAGTGCGGTCAGCCTAAGTTGAAGGTGGTTTGTGGAGGGGCTGTTGGCAAGTGACAGTTAAACCCGAAACACTTTGTGAGTGTTTCCCACCCTACCTCCTCCTCTAACCAACCCCCCCCACCCCACGGTGGTTGGGAAGCGGGAGCAGGGGCCTGTCGTGAAGGTGAGTGAGTGCCTTTAAATTTGCTTACCTTTCAGCGGGATCAGGGTTTGAGGTAATATCAGGTAAGCTCTTCCTTTCTTTTTCTTTTTCTTGTTTTTTTTTTTAATCTAGAGGGGATGTCAGGGAAGGCAGTACAATGCTCCTCCTGCAGAATGTTTGAGGTGAGGGACGCCGTCAGTGTCCCTGCTGATTTCATCTGTGGGAAGTGCACCCAACTCCAGCTCCTCAAAAACCGTGTTAGGGACCTGGAGCTTGAGCTGGATGAACTTCGGATCATTCGGGAGGCAGAGGGGGTCATAGATAGGAGCTTCAGGGAAGTAGTTACACCAAAGACTGGAGATAGATGGGTAACTGTAAGAGGGACTGGGAAGAAGCAGTCAGTGCAGGGACCCCCTGCGGTCGTTCCCCTGAGTAACAAGTATACCGTTTTGGATACTTGTGGGGGGGACGACTTACCAGGGGTAAGCCATGGGGTACGGGCCTCTGGCACGGAGTCTGTCCCTGTTGCTCAGAAGGGAAGGGGGGAAAGGAGTAGAACATTAGTAATTGGGGACTCAATAGTCAGGGGCACAGATAGGAGATTTTGTGGGAGCGAGAGAGACTCACGTTTGGTATGTTGCCTCCCAGGTGCAAGGGTACGTGATGTCTCGGATCGTGTTTTCCGGGTCCTTAAGGGGGAGGGGGAGCAGCCCCAAGTCGTAGTCCACATTGGCACTAACGACATAGGTAGGAAAGGGGACAAGGATGTCAGGCAGGCCTTTAGGGAGCTAGGATGGAAGCTCAGAGCGAGAACAAACAGAGTTGTTATCTCTGGGTTGTTGCCCGTGCCACGTGATAGTGAGATGAGGAATAGGGAGAGAGAGCAATTAAACACGTGGCTACAGGGATGGTGCAGGCGGGAGGGATTCAGATTTCTGGATAACTGGGGCTCTTTCTGGGGAAGGTGGGACCTCTATAGACAGGATGGTCTACATCTGAACCTGAGGGGCACCAATATCCTGGGGGGGAGATTTGTTAGTACTCTTTGGGGGGGTTTAAACTAATTCAGCAGGGGCATGGGAACCTGGATTGTAGTTTTGGGGTGCGAGAGATTGAGAGGAGAGAGGTCAGGAGCACAGTTTTGACTTCGCAGGAGGGCGGCAGTGTTCAGGTCTGTGGTTTGAAGTGTGTCTATTTCAATGCCAGGAGTATACGAAATAAGGTAGGGGAACTGGCAGCATGGGTTGGTACCTGGGACTTCGATGTTGTGGCCATTTCAGAGACATGGATAGAGCAGGGACAGGAATGGTTGTTGCAGGTTCCGGGGTTTAGGTGCTTTAGTAAGGTCAGAGAAGGGGGCAAAAGAGGGGGAGGTGTGGCGCTGCTAGTCAAGGACAGTATTACGGTGGTAGAAAGGATGCAAGATGGGGACTCTTCTTCCGAGGTAGTATGGGCTGAGGTTAGAAACAGGAAAGGAGAGGTCACCCTGTTGGGAGTTTTCTATAGGCCACCTAATAGTTCTAGAGATGTAGAGGAAAGGATGGCGAAGATGATTCTGGAAAAGAGCGAAAGTAACAGGGTAGTTGTTATGGGAGACTTTAACTTTCCTAATATTGACTGGAAAAGATATAGTTCGAGTACATTGGATGGGTCGTTCTTTGTACAATGTGTGCAGGAGGGTTTTCTGACACAATATGTTGACAGGCCAACAAGAGGTGAGGCCACTTTGGATTTGGTTTTGGGTAATGAACCAGGCCAGGTGTTAGATCTGGAGGTAGGTGAACACTTTGGAGACAGTGACCACAATTCGGTGACCTTTACGTTAGTGATGGAAAGGGATAAGTATACCCCGCAGAGCAAGAGTTATAGCTGGGGGAAGGGCAATTATGATGCCATTAGACATAACTTAGGATGTGTTGGTTGGAGAAGTAGGCTGCAAGGGTTGGGCACACTGGATATGTGGAGCTTGTTCAAGGAACAGCTATTGCATGTTCTTGATAAGTACGTACCAGTCAGGCAGGGAGGAAGGGGTCGAGCGAGGGAACCGTGGTTTACCAAAGAAGTGGAATCTCTTGTTAAGAGGAAGAAGGAGGCCTATGTGAAGATGAGGCGTGAAGTTTCAGTTGGGGCGCTTGATAGTTACAAGGAAGCGAGGAAGGATCTAAAGAGAGAGCTGAGACTAGCAAGGAGGGGACATGAGAAGTCTTTGGCAGGTAGGATCAAGGAAAACCCAAAAGCTTTCTATAGGTATGTCAGGAATAAAAGAATGACTAGGGTAAGAGTAGGGCCAGTCAAGGACAGTGGTGGGAAGTTGTGTGTGGAGGCTGAGGAGATAAGCGAGATACTAAATGAATACTTTTCGTCAGTATTCACTCAAGAAAAAGATAATATTGTGGAGGAGAATGCTGAGACCCAGGCTATTAGAATAGATGGCATTGAGGTGCGTAGGGAAGAAGTGTTGGCAATTCTGGACAAGGTGAAAATAGATAAGTCCCCGGGGCCGGATGGGATTTATCCTAGGATTCTCTGGGAAGCCAGGGAAGAGATTGCTGAGCCTTTGGCTTTGATTTTTAGGTCATCATTGGCTACAGGAATAGTGCCAGAGGACTGGAGGATAGCAAATGTGGTCCCTTTGTTCAAGAAGGGGAGTAGAGATAACCCCGGTAACTATAGGCCGGTGAGCCTAACGTCTGTGGTGGGTAAAGTCTTGGAGAGGATTATAAAAGATACGATTTATAATCATCTAGATAGGAATAATATGATTAGGAATAGTCAGCATGGTTTTGTGAAGGGTAGGTCATGCCTCACAAACCTTATCGAGTTCTTTGAGAAGGTGACTGAACAGGTAGACGAGGGTAGAGCAGTTGATGTGGTGTATATGGATTTCAGTAAAGCGTTTGATAAGGTTCCCCACGGTCGGCTATTGCAGAAAATACGGAGGCTGGGGATTGAGGGTGATTTAGAGATGTGGATCAGAAATTGGCTAGTTGAAAGAAGACAGAGAGTGGTAGTTGATGGGAAATGTTCAGAATGGAGTTCAGTTACGAGTGGCGTACCACAAGGATCTGTTCTGGGGCCGTTGCTGTTTGTCATTTTTATAAATGACCTAGAGGAGGGCGCAGAAGGATGGGTGAGTAAATTTGCAGACGACACTAAAGTCGGTGGAGTTGTAGACAGTGCGGAAGGATGTTGCAGGTTACAGAGGGACATAGATAAGCTGCAGAGCTGGGCTGAGAGAAGGCAAATGGAGTTTAATGTGGAGAAGTGTGAGGTGATTCACTTTGGAAAGAATAACAGGAATGCGGGATATTTGGCTAATGGTAAAATTCTTGGTAGTGTGGATGAGCAGAGGGATCTCGGTGTCCATGTACATAGATCCCTGAAAGTTGCCACCCAGGTTGATAGGGTTGTGAAGAAGGCCTATGGTGTGTTGGCCTTTATTGGTAGAGGGATTGAGTTCCGGAGCCATGAGGTCATGATGCAGCTGTACCAAACTCTAGTACGGCCGCATTTGGAGTATTGCGTACAGTTCTGGTCGCCTCATTATAGGAAGGACGTGGAAGCTTTGGAACGGGTGCAGAGGAGATTTACCAGGATGTTGCCTGGTATGGAGGGAAAATCTTATGAGGAAAAGCTGATGGACTTGAGGTTGTTTTCGTTAGAGAGAAGAAGGTTAAGAGGTGACTTAATAGAGGCATACAAAATGATCAGAGGGTTAGATAGGGTGGACAGCGAGAGCCTTCTCCCGCGGATGGAGGTGGCTAGCACGAGGGGACATAGCCTTAAATTGAGGGGTAATAGATATAGGACAGAGGTCAGAGGTGGGTTTTTTACGCAAAGAGTGGTGAGGCCGTGGAATGCCCTACCTGCAACAGTAGTGAACTCGCCAACATTGAGGGCATTTAAAAATTTATTGGATAAGCATATGGATGATAAGGGCATAGTGTAGGTTAGATGGCCTTTAGTTTTTTTTTTCCATGTCGGTGCAACATCGAGGGCCGAAGGGCCTGTACTGCACTGTATCGTTCTATGTTCTATGTTCTATGTTCTATATCAAAAAGGGATGAGGTCCTCAAAGCAGAATACAGGGAGAAGCAGAATAAAAGCAAGGAAGTGATGCTACACCTCTACAAATCATTGATCAGACTAAATTTGGAGTATTGTGTTCAGTTCTGGGCACCTTATTTAAGGAAGGATGTTAAAGCCCTGGAGAGAGCGCAGAGGAGATTCACTAGAATGATACCAGGAATGAGGAATTTTAGTTAGACGAAAAGAATGGAGAAATTGGACTTATTTTCCTTGGAGATTAGATTAAGAGACCACCTTATTAAGGTGTTCAAAATTCTGAACAATTTTGACAAGGTAAAGAAGGATATTCAGCTTCCACTAGTTGGTATGTCAGTGACTAGGGGACCACAGTTTCAAGATGGTCAGCAAGAGAGCTCGGAGTGAGATGCGGAGAAACTTTTACTCTGAGAGTTGCTGTGGTTTGGAATGTGCTGCCTGGGAGATTGGTGGAGGCGGATTCTATGGGAGGTTTCAAAAGAGAGCTGGACATATATTTGAAAGTGATGAATTTAGAGGGTTCCAGAGATGGGGCTTGGGAATGGGACTAGCTAGGTTACTCTTTTGGGAGCCGGTGCAGACACGATTGACTGAATGGCCTCCTTCTGTGCTGTAAATAACAAACAAACTAAACGTAGCTAGTTGGGTTGATGAGGCGGAGCCAGTATATGTGGTTTATTTTGAGTTTCAGAAGGCTTTTGACAAAGTCCCGCATAAGAGATTAGCGTTTAAAATTAAAGCGCACAGGATTAGGGGCAGTGTATTGAGATGGATAGAAAACTGGTTGACAGACAGGAAACAAAGAGTAGTAATTAACGGGCATTTTTCAAATTGGCAGGCAGGGACGATAGGGTACTACAGGGAATGGTGCTGGGACACCAGCCACTCACAATATATATTAATGATTTATTGAGGGAACAAATGTAATATCCAAATTTACAGATTACACAAAATTGGGTGGGAGAGTGAGCTGTAAAGAGGATGCAAAGATCCTTCAGTGTGAATTGAACAAGTTGAGTGAAGGGGCAAATGAATGCCAGATGCAGCATAGTTTGGAGGAATGCAAGGTCATCCACTTTGGTAGCAAAAACAGGAAGACAGACTATTATCTGAATGACAATAAATTAGGAGAGGGAAATGTGCAATGAGACCTGGGTGTCCTCGTACACCAGTCACTGAAGGTAAGCATGCAGGTACAGCAGGCAGTAAAGAAGACAAATGGTATGTGGCCTGCATTGTGAGAGGATTCGAGAACAGGAGCAGGAATGTCTTGCTGCAATAATACAGGGCCTTGGTGAGGCCACACCTGGAATAGTGAGAAACGTTTTGATCCCCTTATGAGCAAAGATGTTGTTGCTATTGAGCGAGTGCAGCGAAGGTTTACCAGACTGATTCCTGGGATGGCGGGATTTCAAAGAGACATTGATAGGATGCAGAGCTGGGCAGATGGAGTTTAACCCTGTTAAGTGCGAGGTGATTCATTTTGGTAGAAAAAATTTGAATGCGGATTACAGGGTCAACGGCAGGGTTCTGAGGAATGTGGAGGAACAGAGAGATCTTGGGGTTCATGTCCACAGATCTCTGAAAGTTGCCACTCAAGTGGATAGAGCCGTGAAGAAGGCTTATAGTGTGTTCGCGTTTATTAATAGGGGGCTTGAATTTAAGAGCCGCGGGGTTGTGCTGCAACTATACATGACCCTGGTGAGACCACATTTGGAGTATTGTGTGTAGTTCTGGTCACCTCACTATAGGAAGGATGTGGAAGCATTGGAAAGGGTGCAAAGGAGATTTACCAGGATGCTGCCTGGTTTGCAGGATAGGTCTTATGAGGAAAGGTTGAGGGAGCTAGGGCTTTTCTCTTTGAAGCGGAGGAGGATGAGAGGCGACTTAATAGAGGTTTATAAGATGATGAGGGGGCTAAATAGAGTGGATGCACAGAGATTATTTCCTCGGGTGGATGTAGCTGTTACAAGGGGGCATAACTATAAGATTCAGGGTGGGAGATATAGGAGGGATATCAGAGGTAGGTTCTTTACTCAGAGAGTGGTTAGAATGTGGAATGGACTGCCTGCTGTGATAGTGGATTCGGACACTTTAGGAACTTTCAAGCGGTTATTGGATAGGCACATGGAGCACACCAGAATGACAGAATGGGACAGAACGGGAGCAAAGTGGGATCTTGGTTTCGAACAATGCTCGGCACAGCATCGAGGGCCGAAGGACCTGTTCTGTGCTGTACTGTTCTATGTTCTATGACTGACGTACGAGGAGAGATTGAGTCGGTTAGGATTGTAATCGCTGAAGTTCAGAAGGGGGGGTGGTATCTCATAGAAACCGATAAAATTCTAACAGGACAAGACAGGGCAGATGAGGAAGGGTGTTCCCAATGCTGGGAGTGTCCAGAACCAGGGGTCACAGTCTGAGGACACGGGGCAGACCTCTTCAGATAGAGATGAGGAGATACTTCTTCACCCAGAGAGTGATAGGTCTGTCAAATTCGTTACCACAGGGAGTAGTTAGATATAGCACTTGGGGCGATGAGGATCAAAGAATATGGGGGTGGGAGGAGAGAGAGTGAGTGGGATTAGGCTATTGAATAGGACGATCAGCCATGATCATAATGAATGTCAGAGCAGGCTCAATGGGTTGAATGGTCTCCTTCTGCTCCTGTTTTCTATGTTTCTACGGTCAAAAGGGAAATGATTCACAAACCAGCTGAGCTGGAAAAATAACCCTTCTCTAAATGTATTTATTTATTTTAGGACTGGGTACCTCGTTCAATGGATGTTGCCAAGCCCAGGAACGCATTGAAACATTATGGGAATAGTCAGCAAAACCTTGTGTCTTAATTAAAGAAGTGTGCCGTCAGGCACAGGACAGAAGTGGAGCACACTCAGTAGATTAATCCTGGCAACCAAAACATGCTTAATTACATCTTCAGTGCAAGACGCAGAAGGTTAAACTAAAGACATGCCTCTCAGTTGGGGATTGATCAGAAAGATTTATCTGATGCAACATGGGTGGTGCGTTAACATCTAAAATTTGTCAGTTGTCTAACCAGCACGGGAGCATAGTGGTTAGCACTGTGGCTTCACAGCGCCAGGCTCTCGTCTGAGCATTGGGGCTCAATGTTGGGCCTCCAACCATTTTGATTGAATCACAACAACTAAATGTAACAAACTGAGGGTCAAATTCTGCTCCTATGTCTGATGGTCTTATGGACCTGTCCAACCTTAAGGGCAGCACGGTAGCACAGGTGGATAGCACTGTGGCTTCACAGCGCCAGGGTCCCAGATACGATTCCCTGCTGGGTCACTGTCTGTGGGGAGTCTGCACGCTCTCCCGGTTTCCCCCCCACAGTCCAAAGACATGCAGGTTAGATGGATTGGCCATGCTAAATTGTCCTTTGTGTCCAAAAAAGGTTAGATGGGGTTTTTGGGTTAAGGGGTAGAGTTGAAGTGAGGGCTTAAGTGGGTCGGTGCAGACTCGATGGGCCGAATGGTCTCCTTCTGCACTGTATGTTCTATGTTCTACGTTCTATTAACCGGCAGCTAAAGTGGGGGCCAAGAACACACACACAACTCTTCCTGGCGTCTTATCGTCCGTGGCAGGAATTACAGTGGTGATGGACCTGTGCGTGATCTGGATTCCTACATGGCTTTTAGAGAGAACACTGGTGGATTCAGAATTCATAACTTTTAAAGTGGAAGTTGAAAAAACTTAAAAATAAAGTGTGAGAGAAAAGGGCAGGCAAATGTGGCTGAGTGGTTATACTTTTCAAAGAGTCAGTGCAGGTGTGATAAACTGAATGGCCTCCTTTGCACTCTATGAATTCTAGAATTATAAAGGGGCTGTAATCGGCAAATTTAAGATTTACAACACTGACTCTCTTGTAGATCTGGAAAAAGTCAATATGAAATTCTTGATAAGTAATACACTAAACTAAAAGAAGTTGGAAGCACACACTCGCAGCACAGAAGGCTACCATTCAGCCCATCACAGCCGTACCAGGTCTCTGAATGCGAATATTCGCATTCTCCTGCTCTTCCTCAATAGACCTGCACCTTTTTCAGTTTAAAAAAAAAGAGATTTAGCTGCCTTTGGAAAGTAACTGTTGAATCTGCATCCACCAGTCTTTTAGTCGATGCACCTCAAATCCCAACAACCTATCCAGTAAAATAAAAATCTCTCCTCTTCTTTTTTCCAATTACTGTAAATGGACGGCTGCAGTTAATGACTCCCCCGTCAATGAAAACAAGTTTTCCCTTTGTACATTAGCAAAACCTTTTTGAAGATAAGTACCACAGAAATATACAGCACAGCAAGAGGCCATTCAGCCAGTCGTGCTTATGCTAGCTCTTTCAAAGCCCAGCCATGTTTAGCCCCACAACTCCACTTTTGGTCCATACCTCTGCAAGTTCCTCGCCCTCAAGCATCTTCCTAACTCCTTCTTAAAATTATTGATGCCATCAGATTTCACCACCTTTCTCTGATTCTGACCTCCAGATCTTTGGCACATTTTAAATCTATAGCCTCTTGTTATTGATCCAGTCGCCAGAGGCAACTGCCCATCTCGCTACAATCCTTCAACGAGAAAACCTCCACTGGGCCACCTCTTAACCTTCTATAATAAGAATAATCTTTATTGTCACAAGTAGGCTTACATTAACACTGCAATTAAGTTACTGTGAAAAGCCCCTAGTCGCCACATTCCGGCGCCTGTTCGGGTACATAGAGAATTCAGAATGTCCAATTCACCTAACAGCACGTCTTCGGGACTTGTGGGGGGAAATCAGAGCACCCGGAGGAAACCAACGCAGACACGGGGAGAACATGCAGACTCCGCACAGACAGTGACCCACGCCAGAAATTGAACCTGGGATCCTGGAGCTGTGAAGCAACAGTGCTACCGTGCTGCCCTAATCTCTGATCCAAAGAGAGCTTTTATATTTTGCCAATCTCGTCCAGTCATTCCCTGGTAACAGTCTGGTAAACCTCCTCTGTACTCTTTCCAGGATCTCTGCATCTTTCCCAAAATGAGGTGCCCAGAATTGTTCCGATTACCCCCACCCCACCCCATTCCCTGCTAAATAATCCCATACTGCTTGAAGAAGAACACTGATAGAATTCCTAGTGTCTCAAGAGTCTCTCTTCATGATGTTAACACTTTTATAAATCTCTACACTTTTTTCCAGGCCTTCACATCCTTTCTGAAGTGAGATGTCCAGAATTGTACACAATACTCCAGCTGATTTATACAGGTTTAGCGTAATGTCCTTGCCTCAACACCCTACTTGTTAAACCAATGATCCATTATGCTTTTCTTCAACAGTTTCATTAATGTGTCCAGCCACTTGCAAAGGTTTATCTCAGTGAATTTTTTTTAAAAAGTTGTTCATGAGATGTTGATGTCGCTGGTGAGGCCAGCATTTATTTCCCACCCCTAATTGCCCCCTCTTCAAAGGGCATTTAGGAGTCAACCATATTACTGTGGGTTCAAAATCGCATATAGGCCAGACCAGGTAAAAACAGCAGATTTCCTTCCCTAAAGGGCAGCATTGATGGTTTTTTACGACAATCGGCAATGATTTTGTGGTCATCACTGCATTTTTTAATTCCAGATTTTTATTGAATTCAAGTTTCACCATCTGCCGTGGTGGGGTTTGAACCTGGGTCCCCAGAGCATTGCCCTGGGTCTATGGTTTACTAGTCCAGAGGCAATACCACTATGCCACCGCCTTCCCATAATTCTCAGGTCTCTCTCTTCCTTCAGCCACTTTAAAATTACGCCAAAATGATTGATTGACTTAATTTATGAACATTTCCAGGAAACGTATTGGGATGTACTGTTAATGTTACAAATGCCATGACAATTGAGCACCCGCTGTGATGGAAGAGCTGTTGATACTAACTGAGGAAATATTCAGGCGCATATATCAGAACCGATTTCCGCCTGTGTTGGGGAAGGCTGTGTAAGTCAGCATTTATACAAGGCAGGGTTTTGTGAACAAACCTATGTGTAGGACAGACTGGCTCTAGCTTCCTGCTTTGCAGAAAGATGTTCAACGAGTTAACATGTCCTCTTTGGAAATTTAACCTCAAAAACCTCTGACATGAGGATTGAACATTGAAGATTAGACGTTCTGAACATTGACTGTGGCAAAAGTGTCTATCAACTCAAAAGTTAATGTTTGAAAGAGCGAGGAGCCACTTCCAAAAGGTGAAATCATATATTGCCCCGCTATTAGAATAATAAAAGGATGGCAGGGTGTGAGGAGATGACATTCCCCATTTTCTATTCATGGTGAAATTACAAGTGTGTGATTGAAGAACACATTATGGCTTTGCTACCAATAGTGAGCAAAAGACATCTTTCTCCACTCAGGTCTCCCAGCTGCTAACTGAATTACAAGCACGAGGATCACTCCGCAAGTTGTGACCTCTAATGTTTGAGCACGTTTTTCCACAGGTTCCTCAATTACTGATATTTTTCTTTCAGTCATTCATCTGCCCCCCCCCTGCCCCCCCCCCCCCCCCCCAAAACTCTTATTCCTCATCACCAAAATAACCAGTTCTTAGGTTTTCGGAAGGAAAAGGAACTTCAATATAACAAACACACAAATCTTACAAATAATAAAAAGCATCAGAGTACTTACAAATCAATGGATCTGGATAAAATGCCAGACAATGTCAGTAGAATGCAGCCAAACGGTCCAATCTCAAACTAGAATGGAAAACACACAAAATTTACCGCCTGCTTTTGAAACTACTCAAAAAAGTCAGACAGATATTTTGATTAATAGGGACTTATTTTTTATACTTTCACGGGATATTCGTGTCACTGGCTAGGACAGCATTTTTATTGCTCATCCGCGTTGTCCTTGAGAAGGTGGCGGTGAGCTTCATTCTTGAACCGCTGAAATCTATGTGGTAACCGCCTATAGAACCAAAGGATGGTACTGAACAAAAAGACGCCATTCTGCCCCTCGTGTCTGGCTCTCTGAAAGAGCTAACAATTAGTCCCACTCCCCTTGCCTTTTCTCATAGAACTGTAACATTCTCCTTTTCAAGCATTTGTCCATTTTCCTTTGTAAAGTTATTATTGAATGTATTTCCACCACCTTTTCAGGCAATGCATTCCACCAATTGGAATGCATTGGAATGACAATTCGGAGTCAACGTAAGTGAATACTGTTGACAACTCTTTCTGTTCACACAGAAAGCCATGGAGGAGTTTGAGGCATGGTTATAGTGTAATTTTTGACCTGGAGCACAAGGTTTCTCTGCATCTTGGACTTCTTCATGCAGCATATTGCTGAGTCTGGCATGTGGAAGGAAAATCTAAAACAGAGCACGACATCCATCTGTAGATTTTCTGCTTACCCACTCAGTCAGCATTTTACAGCACAGAAAAAGACCCTTCGGCCCATCGTGTCTGCGCCAGCCATCAGACACCTATCTATGCTAATCCCATTTTCCAGCACTTGGTCTGTAGCCTTGTTATGCTTTGACGTTTCAGAGCTCATCTAAAACCTTCTTAAATGTTGAGGGTTCCTCCCTCTGCTACACATTCAGGCATTGAGATTTCCACCACCCTCTGGGTGAAAAAGGGTTTCCTCAAATTCCCCCTAACGTTCCTGCTCCTTACCGTAAATCTATGCCCCCTTGTTATTGACCCTTCTACTAAGGGGAACGGTTTCTTCCCTATCCACATCCCTCATAACTTTGCACACCTCGACGAGGTTCTCTCTCATCTTCCCTGCTTGAAGGAGAACATCCTGGTGAATCACCTCTGCACCCCTCCGCGTGCAATCACATCCTTCTTATAGAGTGGCGACCAGAACTACGCACAATACTCCATCATACAGCTTCATCATAATCTCCCTGTTCTTATATTCTATGCCTCGGCTATTTAAGGCAAATATCCCATATGCCTTTTTAGCGTCCTTATCTCGCCTGCTGCTTTCAGGGATCTTTGTACATGCAGCCCAAGGTACCTCTGGTCCTCTGCACTTCCTAGCATCCTACCGTCATTGTGTATTCCCTTGCCTAGTTAATCCTCACAAGTTTTATCACCTCAGTTTCAGGCTTCATTTCCGGCTGGTTTAGCAAACGGCTAAATCGCTGGCTTTGAAAGCAGACTAAGGCAGGCCAGCAGCACGGTTCAATTCCCGTACCAGCCTCCCCGAACAGGCGCCGGAATGTGGCGACTAGGGGCTTTTCACAGTAACTTCATTGAAGCCTACTTGTGACTATAAGCTATTTTCATTTCATTTTCATTTAGGTTCATTTGCCACTGTTCTGTCTACCTAGCCTGTAATCCAAGGCTTTCCTCCTCACTACTTACCACACCACCAAGTTTTGCGTCATCTGAAACTTACTGATTATACACCCCACACGTGTATGCCAAGATCATTCATGATCATTAATTACAAACAAAACAGCAAGGGATGCAGCACCGATCCCTGCAGTACACCACTAGACACAGGCGTGTAATTACAAAGACATTCGCCCATCACCCTCTGCCTCTTGCCACTTAGCCAGTACTCCATGGCCCCGACAAAGGAGCTGTTAGCAGAGAGAAAGAGGTTACAGGTGGAATTTGATGTCGAATGCGAAGGCAGTGAACCAACTTTGTCGCTCATGGGGAGCATTTGAAGTGAATGGGAAGAAGGCCAGCCGTCTAATGGCTCACCAGCTGAGGTGACAGGCGGCCGCTCGAGAGATAGCCCCGGTTAAGGATGAGGGGGAGGGCTGGTGACTGTGCCGGACACCAGTATTGCCGCATTTGAGGTATTTTACCGGGGGCTGTATAAGTCAGAGCCCCCGGAAGCAAGCTCGGAGATGGAACAGTTTTCGGGCGGACTTAACTTCCCGGTGGTGGAGAGAGTGAGGGGACAGGGGCTAGAGGCACCGTTAGGCCTGGAGGTGGTTATGGAGTGTGTCAGTTCCATGCGACTGGGGAAGGAACCTGGGCAGAATGGTTTCCCAATGGAATTTTTCAAGCAGTTTGCAGCATCACTGGCATCACATTTATTGGGGATGTTCTCTCTGTCATTGGGGACCGCCAGCGGCAATATACCTGATCCCGAAGAGGGACGAGTATCCGGTGGAGTGTGGATCTTATAGGCCTATTTCTGTACTGAATACTGATGCAAAGGTGTTAGCTACGGTTTTGGCGAAACGTCTGGAGGGTTGTTTGCCGGAGGTGGTCTCCGAAGACCAGACTGGGTTTGTTTCAGGTCGATAGTTGTCAGGCAATATCAGGCAACTGTTGAACGTGGTCAGGTCCTAGTCTAGGGGAAAGGTGCCTGAAGTAATCATCTTCATGGAATGGAGGTACTTCTGGGGTTCTAGGGCAGCTTGGATTTGGGCAAACGTTTATTTCTTGGGTGAGGCTGTTATATAGCGCTCCCATGCTAAGTGTTCAGACTAACGCAGTGAGATCAGGGTATTTCCAGCTGTACAGACACACGGGAGATGTCCATTGCCCCCGTTGTTATTCGTGTTAGCAATTGAACCCTTGACCATCGCACTTAGGGTGTCAAATGAGTGGAGAGGTATTGAAAGGGAGAAAGGAACATTGAATCATAGAATCCATACAGTGCATTAGGTTTTTCGGCCCATCGGATCTGCACCAACCCTCTGAAAGAGCACCCTGTCCTATCCCCGTAACCCCACCAAATCTGTACATCTTTGGACACTTAGGGGCAATCATTTTAGCATGGCCAATCCACCTAAGCTGCACAGCTTTGAAATGTGGGAGGAAACCGGTGCACCCGGAGAAAACCCATGCAGACATGGGGAGAATGTGCAAGCTCCAGTCACCCAAGGCCGGAATTGAACCCGGGACCCTGGCGCTGTGAAGCAAATGGTAACCACTGTGCCGCCTTTGGGTGTCCCTTTATGCAGACGACCTGTTGCTGTATGTTTCAGACCCACTACCCTGTATGGGGAAGATAATGGAACTGTTGAGGGAGTTTGGATCCTTCTCAGGATAACAAACTAAATGTGAGCCGGAGCAAAATATTTCCGCTTCCCCCGGCCAAACTCACAACGAACCTGGTAGTGGTGGCATTTCTAAAACTCTGGAATCAATTCACACAACACCAAAGATTGGAGGCAAGTCAGTACTGTCACCAATCTGCGGAAACCATAGATTTGCACCTTCTGGGATACATGCAACGCACATGATTTGGAATAGGGAGGTGGCTGAGAGGTTTAGGGATCTGTTTGTAGAGGGTAGGTTCCCGGGATTGGAGGAGTTGAAGGAAAAACACCAACTCCCGAGCGGGAACGAGTTTAGATATATGCAGGTGCGTGATTTCGGTCGCAAAGCATTCCCCCAGTTGCCAAGATATACACTGATGGATAGGATGCTATTTTGTGATGAGCTGGGGGAAGGGAAGATATCGGACATATATGGTTGGTTGCCGGAGACAGGGAAGATTACGTTAGAAGAATTAAGGGGTAGTGGGAGGAGGAATTCGACCTGAGGCCGGAGGGAGGGGCCTGGACTCGAGTGAGATTTTGCATAAGACAAATTCTTCTTCATCTCCGACTGTAAAAGATTAAATATGCCATTAGGGGTCAGAGGAAGGGTTTTATTCCAGGTGGAAGCTTTATATAAATATCTGTTTGCAGCCAGTAATTAGTGGGGCAGCCGGTCAGGGGGCTTTGGGCTCTGGGGTTATCATAGTTGGTCTGGAAAAACAAAAAATGACAAACTGTAACATATTTGAGAGTCTTTTATATGTTTGTGAAATTTTTTGCATTATTTGGAATAAACATATATATTTTTTAATGAGTGTATTGTCCCTTAGCCACCTGGCCACAGTGCCTGGCACACCCATTCAGTTTAGCTCACGTAGGTACTGCCAGCAAATAGGTAACAGATTGAAAAACTTCAAGGAGGCACAGTAAAATTATCTCTGAAGAAAGTTCACAAACTTTAGCAGCTCAACCAGTGTGAGAAGCAGAAACATCAGTTGCCAGCTCTGATGAAGTTTGTGACTTTATTTAAGTGCTAGGTGTTTGCCATTGGCCATTGTGAACCCTGAATCTTGTGCTCCCCCCGTCCATCCCCTGAAAGAAGTTGTGCCTGTTAACTGACTGGAGTGAGGACAGGAGCAGACTCATCCTTGTAGAACCCAAAGTGAGCATCAGTCAGCAGCTTACTGACAGGGTGACCCAACTCTTGCTGAGAAAATTAAGGGACAGACTGTCTTAGAAGTCTGTACGAGCTGGGTGGTGTGGGAGGGATGCCCTGTCAGACTGGGGGGAGGGGGGGTTTGAAGAACTCTGGGACATTCCACCTGTCAGAGAATGACAGCACATCATTGCCGCCAATGCCACTGAGGAAATAATAATAATCTTTATTAGCGCCACAAGTAGGCTTACATTAACACCGCAATGAAGTTACTGTGAAAAACCCCTAGTCGCCACATTCCGGCGCCTGTCCGGGGAGGCTGGTACGGGAATCGAACCGTGCTGCTGGCCTGCTTGGTCTGCTTTAAAAGCCAGCGATTTAGCCTTGTGAGCTAAACCAGCCCCTATTCCGGCGCCTGTTCGGGTACACAGAGGGAGAATTCAGAATGTCCAATTCACCTAACAGCATGTCTTTCGGGACTTGTGGGAGAAAACCGGAGTAGCCGGAGGAAACCCACGCAGACACTGGGCAAACGTGTCCCAGACACTGAGTGTCTTCGAACAAGGGAACCCAAATTACCCTCAAAGCTAACCCCAGGAGCAGCCCATAAGCACCCAGACAGGGTTTGCTTTTCAGACGTCCACATGCCGAGTCCCATACCCGCCACTGGGTGGATACTAGGAACAGCAGGATGAGACCCGGCGGGATCCCCACACACCACCCCTCGTCACCAAACCTGCAATGGGGAGGACATAAATCTGCATTTTGAAAGCCTCCAGACATTCAAGATGCAGAAATCTCTCATGGAAGATAGGAAATCTCACTTTTGAGGTCCTGAGGAATGCGGTGATGGAGTAGGAGACATTGTAATGAGTCTCCCAGTTCAACACAGAGAATGGGGGAAGCAGGATGTAGAACAATGTAGCCGAGACTCAGACTGTCAAGAGAAATTTCAGAGGGACAGTCAACGCAGTAATATCGAGCATAATTTGGGGAGGATGTCGTATGGTGACATTTTCACTGGACTAGAATCCAGAGGCCTTAATCTATCACGGCAGATGGTTAAATTTGAATTCAATAAAAATCTGGAATTAAAAGTCTAATGATGACCATGAAAAACCATTGTCAATTGTTGTTAAAAAGATCCGATTTACTAATGTCCAGGGAAGGAGACCTGCCACCTTACCCAGTCTGGCCTCGCTGCATCTCCAGGAATGTTAAACATTAAGTCAGACAGATTTTTAATCAGAATGGGAATCAAGAGTTATGAAGAAAGTAGTGTTGAGAATTATCACATCAGATCAGTCATAATCTCATTAAATGGAGAACCATACTTAATGTCTTATGGAACAGGTTGAACACCGCTTGTAGGAAGCACAGAGGGTGGCAAGGGCCCAGATTTTCCTCTGGATGGGAGCTTCAGTTGACTACTGGTCAAGCTGACCAACTCCTTCAAGATATAACAGCTAGACTAGGTCAGCAGTAGGTAGTGAGAGAGCCAAAAAGTGGAAAAAACATACTTGACCTCAACCTCATCAACCTGCTGGCCACAGGTGCATCTGCCCACGAAAATATCAGTAGAGAATCCTTGTTGAGACAAATTCCCTGTCATGTGAGAGTACCTTTAAGAAATGAGTGTTTACTACTGCAGTGATGTCAGAGAGTGGGTGGCGCTGGGCTGATTGTCAGCTTTTTACTTTCGTTTTAGGCCGTTTGCTGCAGGTTGTGTTTTAGTGTTGGAGCTGAAGCCAAACCAAGCAGGTGTACTGCTCTTCTCTCTGCCATCAAAAGACTATCGCTTGATGAATTCAGAATTATAAATGTTTTCAGTAGTGACGTTAACCTGATGTGCTTCTGATAAAGGTTTTGATTTTAGGTCGTATGGATGTTAAAAAGGAAAGCTTAAAAGTTTACTTAGTGTTGTAGTCTTTGAGGGTTGTATTTGAACTGATGGTTGCTAAGATGTTCACTGTATGTTTTAAAAAGTTTAACTCGAGTTCATAGAATAAACATTGTTTTGCTTTATAAAGTACTTCTCCATTTCTGCTGTACCACACCTGTAGAGTGGGCCATGTGCTCCCCATACCACAATCTATTAAAAGTTGTGGGTCAGGTGAACTCCATGATACACTTTGGGATTCTCTAAACCCTGGCCCATAACATCCCACCTTCACATTGAGATACCCTCCATCATGTTATGTGGCACAGCCATCTTGCTAAACGGGATAGATTTTGAACAGATCCAGAAACTCAGGACTGGGAACCCATGAGGCACTGGGGGCCATCAGCAACAGCAGAATTGTAACCAGAATGTGTAAACTCATGGCCCAGCATATCTCCCCACTCTACCATTACCACCAAGACACGGAATCAACTCTGGGTGCAGAACGGAATGCCCAGAGCAACACCAAACATACCTAAAAGTGAGGTGTCAATCTGGTGAAGCTACCACACTGACGACTTGAGTGTCAAACAGCATAAGCAGCATGTGATAGACAGAGCCAAGTAATTCCACAACCAATGGAAAAAAAATTGAGAAAATAATAATCTTTATTATTGTCACAAGTAGGCTTACATTAACATGAAGTTACTGTGAAAAGTCCCTAGTCGCCATGATCCGACGCCAGTTCGGGTACACAGAGGGAGAATCAGAATTCTCAGTCAGTACGGGAATTGAGCCCGCGCTGCTGGCTTTGTTCTGCATTACAAACCAGCTGTCTCGCCCAGAGCTAAACAAGCCATCTATATATCAGGTCTCAAGTCTGGTAGACAATTTAATGGCTCACTGGAGAAGGCTGCCCCACAAATATCCCCACACTCAGAGATGGAGGAGTCCAGCACATCAGCGCAATACATTTGCATCAATCTTCAACCGGAAGTGCTGAGTGAATAATCCATCTCGGCTTTCCCGCAGGGCCCTAGCATCACTGGTTTTACATAGACATAGAATTTACAGTGCAGAAGGAGGCCATTCGGCCCATCGAGTCTGCACCGGCTCCTGGAAAGAGCACCCTACCCAAGGTTAACACCTCCACCCTATCCCCATAACCCAGCAACCCCACCCAACACTAAGGGCAATTTTGGACCCTATGGGCAATTTATCATGGCCAATCCACCTAACCTGCACATCTTTGGACTGTGGGAGGAAACCGGAGCACCCGGAGGAAACCCACGCACACACGGGGAGGATGTGCAGACTCCGCACAGACAGTGACCCAAGCTGGAATCGAACCTGGGACCCTGGAACTGTGAAGCGATTGTGCTATCCACAATGCTACCGTGCTGCCCTGTCAGGCCTTAGCTAATTAGATTCACTTCCCATAATATCAAGAAATAGCTGGGTCCTGACAGCATTGCGGCAATGGTACTGAAGACTAGTGCTCCAGAACTTGCAGCACCTCGAGCCAAGCTGTTCCAGTACAGCTACAACACTGGCACCTGCCCGGTAATGTGCACAATTGCCCAAGAACATTCTGTACACAAAAAGCAGGACAAATCCAACCCGGCCAATTAACATCCAAACTCACAACCGCTACCATCTAGAAGGACAAGGGCAGTAGATACATAGAAAGATAAACTCCTGGAAAATCCCCTCCAAGCAGTCACCGTTATGACTTGGAAATATATCGCCGTTCATTCAATGGGTCAAAATCCTGGAACTCCCTCCCCAAAAGCACTGTGGGTGCACCTACATCACATGGACTGTAGCGGTCCAAGGTAGCTCACCACCACCTTCTCAAGAGCAATTAGGGATGGCTCACAGCTCCCAAATCACACAAATTATTGTTATTTTTTTAAATAACGTCAGGCAAGACAAGAAAGGGTGCAGAGAGGTGGCGCTGGCTTACGGTAGAAGATCTGTTGACGGGTTTTTGAATGCTCATTGATTTGACCTTGTAACGTTAGCCATTGTGTTTAAAGGATGGGATCCAAGTCCCAGAAACCTACAAAATTCCTACTTTGATTAATTCCCGTCAGTGAGGCTCTAGATTGGTTAGATCATCATGCTCGCTACACCTCATGAAGGATGTATTGGGCTTGGAGTGAGCGCATTGCAAGTTCCTCAGGCTGACACCAGAGTTACCTAAGGAGGGACATTGCCTCTTTTTAAGGAAGCATTAGATCAATATTTAAAATGGAGAAAGACACAGGAGGGGCTAATGGGATTGGTTTTGGGATCGCTAGACTGAACGGCAGTGCTATGAACGTCTCAGATTCTACGGGAAAACGTTTCTCCAGCAGCTCACTGCAAATATTTAGAAGAACAGATAATTGGACAATTTAAACATGCAAGTAAGCATAAAAAATGAGCCTAATTTTGATACCAGCAACAACATACACACAGTGGCCTCTGTGCTCCACAAAGGATGTCACACACATCACCAGTAAAATTTGGCTCTTTCACTATTTACTCCAAAGATGACACTGCAGTTTATTGCCCAGGCTGTGTGACAGGAATTGCAGCTTCTTCCAGCAAATACCCACACGCTTCACTGACCTCTGCATGATGCAGTCTGCAAGTACCCCTGACGTCTCTCAACAACACCACGAGGGAAGGGAAAGAGGCAAGGAGGGAAAGAGGTAAGGAGGGAAAGAGGCAAGGAGGCAAGGAGGGAAGGAGAATAGCTTGCATTTATGTCATGCTTTAAATACAAGACATCCCAAGCACTTTTGCAGGAAGATAATCGGACTTAAGGCACGGAGACAAAGAAAGAGAAATAAACTGAAAGTTGGTAAAAGTGGTTTGCTGTTAAGCGTGGCTTCAAGGAGGAGAGTAGTGGAGAGGCAAAGAGGGAATTCTCAAGCTTATGGTGGAGACAGCTGAAGGTACGGCTGTCAATTATGGATCAAAGGGAATAACTAAAGTTGGAGGATACAGAATTCCGGGCAGTTGTAGGGCTGGTGGAGCTTACAGAGATGGGGAAAGATGAGGAAATTAAAGAGTTGACAATTTTCAAACGGATGTGTTAACGAGGCAGAAGCTAATTTAGGTCAGTGAACATGGTGTTGGATGTGTGAGTTGGTACAAGCAAGGATGCACGGTTAATTTTATATTAGCTCAAGCTTAATATTTTGCCAACACATCTGATAAAAGGTTCCCATCCTAAACCTGAAACTACCTTTGTGAGTTAACAGGGGGAAAGAAAAAATCAAGAGTCCACTTTTGGGCTGCAGCGCTTCGGTGAGGAACACCTGTAAAGGAAGAGTACTGGCGGATTCAGGCACGCTTTTTAAAGGCAGCTACAAACTATCGTTCCTCCTCAGCAACCCCCTACCCCCCAACTGACCTCTTCCGGGGTCCTCGAATCCCCGCTCCCCCAACCTTTAAAAGGCACCCATAACCCACCACCAGCACAGGAAATCTATCACTGCCACCCAGGTACTACTAGGCAATGCCAAAGTGCCTGGATGCCAGGGGTGTGCCAGAATACCACCCTGCCCTGATCCTGATCACCCAGGTCTACAATGGCCTGGGGGGAACCCCCCCCCCCCTCCCCCCCCCCCCCCCCCCCCCCCTCCATGTGCCGTCATGCCTGAACAAAGAACAAAGTACACCACATGAAAAGGCCCTTCAGCCCTCCAAGCCTGCACTGACCATGCTGCCCATCTAAACCAAAATCTTCTACATTTTGGGGTCCGTATCCCTCTATTCCCATCCTATTCATGTATTTGTCAAGATGCCCCATAAACATCACTATCGTCCCTGCTTCCACCACCTCCTCCGGCAGCGAGTTCCAGGCACCCACTACCCTCTGTGTAAAAAACTTGCCTCGTACATCTCCTCTAAACCTTGCCCTTCGCACTTTAAGCCTATGCCCCCTAGTAATTGACCTCTCTACCTTGGGAAAAAGTCTCTGACTATCCACTCTGTCTATGCCTCTCATAATTTTGTAGACCTCTATCAGATCGCCCCTCAACCTCCGTCGTTCCAGTGAAAACAAACCAGGTTTATTCAACCTCTCCTCATAGCTAATGCCCTCCATACCAGGCAACATCCTGGTAAATCTCTTCTGCACCCTCTCTAAAGCCTCCACATCCTTCTGGTAGTGTGGTGACCAGAATTGAACACTATAGTCCAAGTGTGGCCTTCCTACGGTTCGATACAGCTGCAACATGACTTGCCAATTTTTATACTCAATGCCCTGGCCAATGAAGGCAAGCATGCCGTATGCCTTCTTGACTACCTTCTCCACCTGTGTTGCCCCTTTCAGTGACCTGTGGACCTGTACATCAAGATCTCTCTGACTGTCAATACTCTTGAGGGTTCTACCATTCACTGTATATTTCCTACCTGTATTAGACTTTCCGAAATGCATTACCTCACATTTAATTAGATATTTAATTAGAACATTACAGCGCAGTACAGGCCCTTCAGCCCTCGATGTTGCGCGGCGACCTGTGAAACGAATCTAAAGCCCATCTACACTATTCCATTATCATCCATATGTTTATCCAATGACCATTTAAATGCCCTTAGTGTGGCGAGTCCACTACTGTTGCAGGCAGGGCATTCCACACCCTTACTACTCTCTGAATAAAGATCCTACCTCTAACATCTGTCCAATATCTATCTCCCTCAATTTAAAGCTATGTCCCCTCGTGCTAGACATCACCATCCGAGGAAAAAGGCTCTCAGTCCACCCTATCTAATCCTCTGATCATCTTGTATGCCACTATTAAGTCACCTCTTAACCTTCTTCTCTTGAACGAAAACAGCCTCAAGTCCCTCAGCCTTCCCTCATAAGATCTTTCCTCCATACCAGGCAACATCCTGGTAAATCTCCTCTGCACCCTTTCCAATGTTTCCATATCCTTCCTATAATGCGGCGACCAGAACTGCACGCAATACTCCAAATACAGCCGCACCAGGGTTTTGTACAGCTGCAACATGATCTCATGGCTCCAAAACTCAATCCCTCTACCAATAAAAGCTAACGCACCATACGCCTTCTTAACAACCCTATGAACCTGGGTGGCAACTTTCACGGATCTATGTACATGGACACCGAAATCTCTCTGCTCATCCACACTACCAAGAATCTTACCATTAGCCCAGTACTCTGTGTTCCTGTTACTCCTTCCAAAATGAATCACTGCGCATTTTTCTGCATTAAACTCCATTTGCCACTTCTCAGCCCAGCTCTGCAGCTTATCTATGTCCCTCTGTAACCCGCAACATCCTTCCACACTCTCCTTAACTCCACCGACTTCAGTGTCATCAGCAAATTTACTCACCCATCCTTCTATGTCCTCCTCCAGGTCATTTATAAAAATGACAAACAGCAGTGGCCCCAAACCAGATCCTTGTGGTACACCACTAGTAACTGAACTCCAGGCTGAACATTTCCCATCAACCACCACCCTCTGTCTTCTTATAGCTAGCCAATTTCTGATCCAAACCGCTAAATCACCCTCAATTCCATGCCTCCGTATTTTCTGCAATAGCCTACCGTGGGTAACCTTATCAAACACTTTACTGAAATCCATATACACCAAATCAACTGCTTTACCCTCGTCCACCTGTTGGTCACCTTCTCAAAGAACTCAATAAGGTTTGTGAGGCACGACCTACCTTTCACAAAACCGTGTTGACTATCCCAAATCAAATTATTCCTTTCCAGATGATTACACATCCTATCTATTATAAACCTTTCCAAGACTTTGCCCACAACAGAAGTAAGGCTCACTGGTCTATAGTTACCGGGGTTGTCTCTACTCCCCTTCTTGAACAAGGGGACAACATTTGCTATCCTCCAGTCTTCTGGCACTATTCCTGTAGACAATGATGACATAAAGATCAAAGCAAAGGCTCTGCAATCTCCTCCCTAGCTTCCCAGAGAATCCTAGGATAAATCTCATCCGGCCCAGGGGAGTTATCTATTTTCACACTTTCCAGAATTGCTAACACTTCCTCCTTATGAACCTCCAGATTAAACTCCATCTGCCACCTCGCCGCCCAAGTCACCAAACGATCTAAATCCTGCTGCATCCTCTGACAGTCCTCATCGCTATCCGCAATTCCACCAACTTGTGTCATCTGCAAAGTTACTAATCAGACCAGTTACATTTTCCTCCAAATCATTTATTATATACTACAAACAGCAAAGATCCCAGCACTGATCCCTGTGGAACACCACTAGTCACAGCCCTCCAATCAGAAAAGCGCCCTTCCATTGCTACTCTCTGCCTTCTATGACCCAGCCAGTTCTGTATCTAACTTGCCAGCTCACCTCTGATCCCGTGAGACTTCACCTTTTGTACCAGTCTGCCATGAGGGACCTTGTCAAAGGCCTTATTGAAGTCCATATAGACAATATCAACTGCCCTACCTGCATCAATCATCTCTGTGACCTCCTCGAAAAACTCTTTCAAGTTAGTGAGGCACAAACTCCTCTTCACAAAACCATGCTGCCTCTCGCTAATACGACCCCTTGCTTCCAAATGGGAGTAGATCCTGTCTCGAAGAATTCTCTCCAGTAATTTCCCTACCACTGACGTACGGCTCACCGGCCTGTAGTTCCCTGGATTATCCTTGCTACCCTTCTTAAACAAAGGAACAACATTGGCTATTCTCTAATCCTCCGGGACATCACCTGAAGACAGTGTGGATCCAAAGATTTCTATCAAGGCCTCAGCAATTTTCTCTCTTGACTCCTTCAGTATTCTGGAGTAGATCCCATCAGGCCTTGGGGACTTATCCACCTTAATATTTTTCAAGACGCCCAACACCTCGTCTTTTTGGATCTCAATGTGACCCAGGCATGGTTCGCATTTGTGTGGACCAATACTAAACGGCGCCCGGCCTAGGCCTCACTGGGGCACAGACATATTTAGTTGAGCTGAATGGCTCATTTCAATATGCTGATCTGAGCCACATCCAGTGAGGGCAGGATCTGGAGCGCGACGCCTCGCCAGATTCAACCGAACCTCGCGAGACGCCTCAAATCTCACAAGGGGCCTCGTCATGTCACCAAATCGGGAGTGAAGACGCCGGTAAATCCCGCTCCTCATCCATTACTAGGGACTTGCCTGTTGTGCATCTTCATGGATTTATATGCTTTCATCTTGATTAATGTAGTTGCTCAAACCAATAAAATACAAGGAGGAAGGGAGTACGTCAAACCTGGCCAACATTTTGCTGAAGAAAAGTCGTCAGATCCTGGAAGTTCGTCAGGGTGTTCAATATAATCTGAAAGCGAATGCATGTCACTTATTACAAGTTCATAAAGATTAGTTTTGATTGATCTCATTTTGGACAAAGGAAATTGTTGAATCTTTATTTTACACAAATCTGCTCAAAGCAGGAGACTCCGTATTTTGAAACTATGAACCCCATGGTCTAGATTTCCTCACGAGGGAAAACATCACCTCAAACATTGACCCTGTCGAGTCCCATGACGATCTTATGTTTCAATTAGATCACTTCCCATTCTTAAGCATAGATACAATAGTGGTTAGCACTGCTGCCTCACAGCGCCAGGGCGCGAATTCAGTTCTGATCTCGGGTCAATAGTGTGGTTGCTCATTCTCCCCGTTATCTGCATAGGTTTCATCCGGGTGCTCAGGTTTCCTATCACAGTCCAAAGATGTGCAGGTTAGGTGAATGGAACCCTGCTCTCTGGTGCTGTGAGGCAGCAATGCTAACCTCTGTGCCAGCACCCCAATGACCTCCAAAACCTCACCCTCCACTCCCTTCACCCCAATCTCCTGCCTGGGGTCTACCTGCCATTATCCCAGACGTACCTTGATGTTTGGCTCCTCAACCGGCTCTTGTTTGGGGACTACCTGTGATCATCACTCGAACTTGGTGCTGTGGGGCCCACAGAGCTTCCAGACAATCAAATTGGCCAGCAGCTCTGGAAGATGGGACCCCAGATGGGGAAGCCCAGCTTTTGGGGGGCAGGGAGAGATGCAGACTGTCCAGAACACCTCACTCCAACAAGTTTGCATCTTTAATGAGATTACAAAGATAGGGAGAGTCAAGGTCATGGAGGGCTTTGAGAAGAAGAAGAATTGTATAATCAAGTTGTTGCTTAACCAGGGCCAATGTAGGTCATGGAGAACAGGCATGATGGCCAATTCACACTTGGGTCTAGTTAAGACACTGACAGCAGAGATTTGGATGACCTCAAATTTAAGATGGAACAGCATGGTAGGCTATCCAGGGAGGTTATCCAGAGTACTTTACAATAGATAAGTCTAGGAGGTAACAACGTCATAAGCAAGGGTTTCAGCAGCAAATGATCTGAGGCAGGCGGAGAAATAAATCTCGTGATAGCACAGATATGCAATTGTCAGCTCCTCATCTCAAGATCAAACATGGGCCCAGGTTTGCAAAAGAGTCTGGTTAAGCCTCAGGTAGTTAATCGGGAGAGGGGTTGAACATAAGAACGAGGAGCAGGAGTAGGCCATCTGGCCCCTCGAGCCTGCTCCACCATTCAATGAGATCATGGCTGATCTTTTGTGGACTCAGCTCCACTTTCTGGCCCAAACACCATAACCCTTAATCCCTTTATTCTTCAAAAAACTATCTATCTTTATCTTAAAAACATTTAATGAAGGAGCCTCAACTGCTTCACTGGGCAAGGAATTCCATAGATTCACAACCCTTTGGGTGAAGAAGTTCCTCCTGAGCTCAGTCCTAAATCTACTTCCCCTTATTTTGAGGCTGTGTCCTCTAGTTCTGCTTTCACCCATCAGTGGAAACAACCTGCCCGCATCTATCCTATCTATTCCCTTCATAATTTTATATGTTTCTATAAGATCCCCCCGCATCCTTCTAAATTCCAACAAATGCAGTCCCAGTCTACTCAACCTCTCCTCGTAATCCAACCCCATCAGCTCTGGGATTAACCTAGTGAATCTCCTCTGCGCACCCTCCAGCACCAGTATGTCCTTTCCCAGGTAAGGAGACCAAAATTGAACACAGTACTCCATGTGTGGCCTCACTAACACCTTATACAATTGCAGCATAACCTTCCTAGTCTTAAACTCCATCCCTCTAGCAATGAAGGACAAAATTCCATTTGCCTTCTTAATCACCTGTTGCACCTGTCAACCAACTTTTTGCGACTCATGCACTAACACCCAGGTCAATCTGCACAGCAGCATGTTTTAATATTTTAATCATTTAAATAATAATAATAATAATAATATGCAGAAACCTTTTGTGTGGCACCGTGTCAAAAGCTTTCTGGAAATCCAGATATACCACATCAATTGGCTCCCCGTTATCTACCGCACTGGTAATGTCCTCAAAAAATTCCACTAAATGAGTTAGGCACAATCTGCCCTTTATGAACCAATGCTGCGTCTGCCCAATGGGACAGTTTCCATCCAGATGCCTCGCTATTTCTTCCTTGATGATAGATTCCAGCATCTTCCCTACCACTTAAGTTAAGCTAACTGGCCTATAATTATCCACTTTCTGCCGACCTCCTTTTTTAAACAGTGGTGTTGCTAATTTCCAATCCGCCGGGACCACCCTAGAGTCTAGTGAATTTTGGGAAATTATCACTAGTGCATCTGCAATTTCCCTAGCTATCTCTTTTAGCACTCTGGGATGCATTTCATCAGGGCCAGGAGACTTGTCTACCTTTAGCCCCATTAGCTGGCCCATCACTACCCCCTTAGTGATAACAATCATCTCAAGGTCCTCACCTGTCATAGCCTCATTTCTATCAGTCACTGGCATGTTATTTGTGGTTTCTACTGTGAAGACCGACCCAAAAAACCTGTTCAGTTCCTCAGCCATTTCCTCATCTCCCATTATTAAATCTCCCTTCTCATCCTCTAAAGGATCAATATTTACCTGAGTCACTCTTTTTTGTTTTATATATTTGTAGAAACTTTTACTGTGTTTTTTAATTCTGAGCAAGTTTACTCTCATAATCTATCTTGCTCTTCTTTATAGCTTTTTTAGTAGCTTTCTGTTGCCCCCTAAAGATTTCCCAGTCCTCTACTCTCCGACTAATCTTTGCCTCTTTGTATACATTTTCCTTCAATTTAATACTCTCCCTTATTTCCTTAGATATCACCGGTCGATTTTCCCTCTTTCTTCCATCCTTCCTTTTTGTTGGTATAAACATTTGCTGAGCATTGCGAAAAATCACTTGGAAGATTTGCCACTGTTCCTCAACTGTTTCACCATAAAGTCTTTGCTCTCAGTGTACCTTAGCTAGCTCTTCTCTCATCCCATTGTAATCTCCTTTGTTTAAGCACAAAACACTGGTGTTTGATTTTACCTTCTCACCCCCCCATCTGTATTTTAAATTCCACCATATTGTGATCGCTCCTTCCAAGAGGATCCCTAACTCTGAGATCATTAATCAATCCTGTCTCATTACACAGGACAAGATCTAGGACCGCTTGTTTCCTCGTAGGTTCCATTACATACTGTTCTAGGAAACTATCGCGGATACATTCTATAAACTCCTCCTCAAGGCTGCCTTGACCGACCTGGTTAAACCAATCAACATGTAGATTAAAATCCCTCATGATAACTGCTGTACCATTTCTACATGCATCCATTATTTCTTTGTTTATTGCCTGCCCCACCATAATGTTACTATGTGGTGGCCTGTAGACTACTCCTATCAGTGACTTTTTTGCCTTACTATTCCTGATTTCTACCCAAATGGATTCAACCTTATCCTCCATAGCAGCGATGTCATCCCTTATTATTGCCCAGATGTCATCCTTAAATAACAGAGCTACACCACCTCCCTTACCATTCACTCTGTCCTTCCGTATAGTTCGATACCCTTGGATATTTAACTCCCAGTCGTAACCATCCTTTAACTATGTTTCAGTAATGGGCACTAAATCATAGTCATTTGCGCCAGAACCGGTCCCAATGCCCCAGGAATCTGAAACCATGCTTGGAATGCAGGCATTTACAGGTAATCAAATCATTACAGATCCCTGCATTTGATTACCTGCAAATGCCTACATTCCAAGCATTGTCCAGCATCTCTGACTTTGTCTATATAAATGTTTCTGGAACATACCTCGCCATTCACCTGAGGAAGGAGCTGCGCTCCGAAAGCTCGTGTTTGAATCAAACCTGTTGGACTGTAACCTGGTGTTGTAAGACTTCTTACTGTGCTCACCCCAGTCCAACGCCGGCATCTCCACATCAGGCCTCAATAGTATCCAAAGCGGTATATCTGTTCTGCAGGGGAATGGCCACAGGAGAGTCCTGCACTCCCTGCCTCGCTCTCTTGCTCTGTCTTGTGCTCTCCCATTGCCTTCCTGCCTGCAGAGTCTGCGTCTGCAGTGTGACCACCTCTCTATACGTGCTATCCACGATGCTCTCCGACTCGCGGATGCTCCACAGCCGCTCCAGCTCTGAAACTCGAGCTTCCAGGAGCTGTAACCGGAGACACCTCCTGCACACATGCTGACCCTGGGGACTGAATCGGTGGTTAGGGGGTGATGTTTGTGTCAGGGACTAAATACATTTGATTCAGTCTTCCCAATATTTATTTGGTAGAATTTTCTGCTCACGCAATAACAGAAAGCAGGCATGGGTCCGATAAATAATGGAGGCATCGAGAGAGATCGGATGAGGAAAGCCGGGTGTCGACAGTGCATATAAAGGAAACCAAAGTTTTCCACCTACGAATGCCCCAAAACACACCAGCCTGAGGGGGGAAATCAGGGTTAAAAACCGAAAATGCTGGAAAAGTTCAGCAGGTCTGGCAGTATCTGTGGAGATCTAAACAGAGTTAACATTTCAAATCCATATGACTCTTCTTCAGAGCTTAAGAGGGGGGAGAAATGTGATGGGTTTTATACTGCTTAAGAGGGGTGGAACAGGTGGAGCAACACACAGGTCAGGAGTAGGTGGGAGCTAGGAGAGATTTGATGAAGAAAACAAATAGAATGTTAAAGACTAAAGAAGGAGCTGATAGTGGCATTACATTTCAAGGTAGCAGAACATGTTACTGTCAGAACAAGGGTCAGGTCTCTGTGAAAGCAAAACTAAAGAACAAGTGGCAGACGGCCCAATGGGGAGTGGGGAGCCAGATTAAGGCAAAAAAACTGAATTAGAAAATAGGGTCATGGTGGAGGAGAGTTCATGGTCTGAAATTGTTGAATTCAATGTTAACTCCAGAATTTTGGAAAGTGCCTACTCAAAGCAGAGGTGCTGTTCTTCTGGTTTCTGTTGGGCTTCACTGGAGCATTTCAGCAAGGCTAAGGATGGATATGGTCATGGGAGTAAGATAGTAAGTTGAAATTGCAAGCAAATGACTATCAGGGCCTTGGCTTAATTCCTTACTCATACACGCAAGTGCATCATCCTGCAGTACAGCCTTCAGGAGTGGGACTTGAACTCAGCCATCGAGGAGGAGTTACTACACACTGAGCCACGGTTGAGGCACCATTTTATGCTGTACCCTCCCACTTCTGCCCTGCATATTGAATGTAGAGCACAGCACCTGCTCTGCACACTATCTCTGCACTCTCCTCCAGGCCCACAACCATAGGAATACTGTAGGGTAGTCGTTATGTTACTGGGCGAGTAATCCAGAGGTCTGAACCAATGATCTGGAAACACGAGTTCAAATTTGACCATGGCAGCTGGGTAGTTAAACAAAAACAAGTAAATGAATTTGGAATAGTATTGGCACTCTCTCTTAAGTTTCAGCTTCCACTCTAGAGCACAAAGTCTTGGCCCACACTCCTTTCACTGCACGGAGGGAGCACTACACTGTCGGAGATGCCACCTTTTGTGTGAGTCATGAAACCGAGTGCCCATCTGGTCTCAGGCAGATGGAATAGTCTCAATCACGCTATTTTGACGATCAGCAGGGGAGTTTCCCCCCTCCCCCAGTGTCCTGACCAATATTTAGCGCCGATCCAACGTCGCTAAATGATCTGGCCATCATCACATAGCTGTTAGTGGGACCTTGATGTGAGTATATTGGCTGCAGCATTTCCTACATAGAATACACTTTAAAAGTACCTCATTAGCTGTAAAAAGCTTTAGAATTTCCTGAGGTGGTGAAAGGAACCATATCAATGCAAGTCTCTGTTTTTCCTCTTTTTAATTATTCAAATCCTGTTTGAAAGTTACCACTGAATATGCTACCACTCCCCTTTCAGATAGCGAATTCCAGAGAGTGTAAGAACTTATTGCATGGAAAAATGCAAACCACTTTGTGAACAAGGGAAAACGTACCGTTTCAATTGTCCCATCAGCTTTATATTTTCCGGCTGGGATAAACTGCTGTCTTCCTGTTGACCTGGAACAAAGTTACAGCTGTAAAGCAAGCAGTGTTACAATGCACATAATGGGTGCCCTTGTGCCCCAGTCGCTGAAGGTAAGCATGCAGGTGCAGCAGGCGGTAAAGGGGGCTAATGGCACGTTGGCCTTCATTGCGAGAGGTTTCGAGTACAGAAGCAGGGATGTGCTGCTGCAATTATACAGGGCCTGGGGGAGGCCACACCTGGAATATTGTGTGCAATTTTGGTCTCCTTTTCGGAGGAAGGATGTTCTTGCTCTCAAGGGGCTGCAGCGAAGGTTTACCAGACTGATTCCAGGGATGGCGGGACTGTCATAGGAGGAGAGATTGACTAGGTTAGGATTGTTCACGCTGGAGTTCAGAAGAATGAGGGAGGATCTCATAGAGACTTATAAAATTCTAACAGGACTAGACAGGGTAGATGCAGGGAGGATGTTCCCGATGGTGGGTGTGTGCAGAACAAGGGGTCACAGTCTGAGGATTCAGGGTAAATCGAACGGAGATGAGGAGAGATTTCTTCACACAGAGAGGTGGAATTCATTACCACTGGAAGTAGTTGATGCTAAAACATTGAATATATTCAAGAGGCGGCCAGATATAGCACTTGGGGAGAATGGGATCAAACATTATGGGAAGAAAGCAGGATTGGGCTATTGAGTTGGATCATCAGCCATGATCGTGATCAATGGCGGAGCAGGCTCGAAGGGCCGAAAGGACTCCTCTTACTCCTATCTTCCAGGTATTTATGTCTGTATCTATGTCCTCAAACACCTGCTGGCACTGCCAGAGTATCACCATAGATGATGAAAAGTAGGCCGTTATATGTCCCACCTGAAGGATGAGTTGGAAACCAGCATCCCCAAGTTTCAATGTTTTTTAACCAACTGCAAAGGTAAAAGGGAACATTTCCATTTATGTAGTTCCTCGCCATTTTATCACACTCGCCATTTTATCACACTCGCCAAGGGCTTCACAGTTCTTTTTTATTGGAAGGTTTAATCCATTACTTAGAGACCACAGGCTTAAGTAGTGCAAATTTAGAGGCTTCAGAAAGTGTGAACAGAAATTGCACAGAGCCATTAACTTGAACCATGGTTCAAACCCCACCATTACATAGAACATAGAACAGTACAGCACAGAACAGGCACTTCGGCCCTCGATGTTGTGCCGAGCAATGATCACCCTACTCAAACTCACGTATCCACCCTATACCCGTAACCCAACAACTCCCCCTTAACCTTACTTTTAGGACACTACGGGCAATTTAGCATGGCCAATCCACCTAACCCGCACATCTTTGGACTGTGGGAGGAAACCGGAGCACGCGGAGGAAACCCACGCACACACGGGGAGGACGTGCAGACTCCGCACAGACAGTGACCCAGCCGGGAACCGAACCTGGGACCCTGGAGCTGTGAAGCATTAATGCTAACCACTATGCTACCGTGCTGCCCTATGGCAATGCCAGATGGCAATATATGATTTCAATAAAAGTCTGGAATTAAGAGTCTAATGATGACCACAAAACCATTGTTGATTGCCTTAAAAACACACATCTGGTTCACTAATATCCTTTCGGGAAGGAAATCGGTCCTTACCTGGTCTGGCCTACATGTGACTCCAGATCCACAGCAATGTGGTTGACTCTTAAATGGCTGAGCCACTCGGTTCAAGGGCAATTAGAGATGGGCAGTAAATGCTGACCAAGCCAGTGGTGCCCACATCTTTCAAGTTATTTTTTTTTAAACTGTAATTTACTATTCCAGATGTCAGCCATGGCTCAACTGGTAACTTCATGATGAGGCCTCTATTGGATATCTCATCTACAAGACAGCACCTGTGACAGTGCAGCACTCCCTCAGCACTGCACTGGGAGTGTGACAGCATAGATTTTGTCCTTCAGCCTCTGGAGTGGGGTTTGAATCCAAATCCAACTGACTCGGATATACGAGTGAGCAACAGGTGAATGGCCTTTCAACCCAACACGTTCCTGCTGCTGCCATTTTAAATCACACTCCACCCCTGACCCCATCCACACTGGTACTTACAGAGCAACGACTGCTCTTCTCCTGTCCCCGGCACGCCATAATATGTCTGCAATAGCCAACGCGAGACACTGCGATCGCTCTGCATTGGTCGGCTGCAATTCCCTGTGGGGCAGGAGGGGAGAAAAACAACAATTACTCAACAGCGACAACTTGAGTTTATATAATGCTTCTGATATAGTTAGAAATACTCTCAAGACAGGGGCTGGTTTAGCTCACAAGGCTAAATCGCTGGCTTATAAAGCAGACCAAGCAGGCCAGCAGCACGGTTCAATTCCCGTACCAGCCTCCCCGGAAGAAATACTCTCAAGACTCTTCACAGCTTTGTTATCAGATGAGTGTATTAAGAGCAGTGACTAAAAGCTTTGTCCAAGTTGTGGGTTCGAAGGAGCACCTGAAAGATGTGATAAATGCAGGAATTTCAAATATATTGGGCGTGATTTACCGGCCACGTCCTGCTGGAATCGGAAGGGGATACGGATCAGAGATCCCGGGTGAGGCCTCTTCCAGGATCCCTGACAGGCATTACACCTCGCGAGATTGTCGCGATCTGAATCCCGCCCACAATGGGCGGGACGCAGTCTCACACAGTTAAGTGTGTGTAAAAACTCACTCAACCATGGTGATGCCAGATCAAACAGCCACCCAGCATCTACCCGGCATCTATCGGCCTCGCCACGGAGACCCCAGACCCCAGCCGGGAGGCATTTAGCACTGGTCCCCACAAACGGGGAGCAGGTGGAACGGCACTTGGGGGACCCCAGGCGATCGGAGACTCCGAGGTCGTTGGCCTCCAGGCAGGGTAGCACCCTGGCACATCTCGTACCGCCCAGGCACTTTGGCACTGCCAGCCTAGCACCGCCACCCAGGAACCCTGGCAGTGCCACCTGAGTGCCATGTTTTAAAAGAACCTTGTGTTAAAAGGTTGGAAGTCAGGGGTGCAATTACGGCACCATGAAAAGCTTGGGCTGATGTAGTTTTGTTTGGATTGTTTGGTGGGGGTGTTTGTGGAGTTAATTAGATTTCAGCTTGTTAAGTTGATGTAGTTACTGCGTGGAGCAAAGATATCAGGCAATTTGCAGAAAAGGTCAGTGGAGTTTTCGATGAAGCTCGTGAGCAAAAGTTAAGTCTTTTGCTCTCACTGCAGTTCAGTTAAAAGATATGTCCAAGACAGATTGGGAGTGTGGTTGGAAAGGGCAGCACAGTGGCGCAGTGGTTAGCACTGCTGCCTCACAGCACCGAGGTCCCAGGTTCGATCCCGGCTCTGGGTCACAGTCCGTGTGGAGTTTGCACATTCTCCCCGTGTTTGCGTAGGTTTCGCCCCCACAACCCAAAGATGTGAAGGGTAGATAGATTGATCGATCACACTAAATTGCCCCTGAATTGGAAAAAATGAATTGGGTACTCTAAATTTATTTTTATTTTTTTTTAAAGGTGTGTGGCTGGAAAGGTGAACAAACCAGCTGAAGTACCCTCTGAAGAAATACAGCCCGAGTTCCTGCATGGTTCTGACAGGAGTCAGATCTTGTCTTTAAAGAAGTGTCAAAAAATCTTTCCTTCCCAAGCAGAGTATCTCGACATCTCTGCAAAACAAGTATTCCTGAGTGCTAATGGCATTTAAAATGGATTGAGAGCAGAGATGTTTTTTTCTTGCTCTTTCGAATGGGAATAATGATAGGAGATAAGGATTATTGTGCCACTGAATTCATCAGCATTGTTTAACGAGTAATATTATGAGGGGCTGGTTTAGCTCACAAGGCTAAATCGCTGGCTTACAAAGCAGACCAAGCAGGCCAGCAGCACGGTTCAATTCCCGTACCAGCCTCCCCGGACAGGTGCCGGAATGTGGCGACTAGGGGCTTTTCACAATAACTTCATTGAAGCCTACTCGTGACAATAAGCGATTTTCATTTTCATATTAAGTTATTTTTCTTGTATGATGTTAAAGATATTTTAATACTGTGTTTGTAATATTTTGTTTTAATCTACCATCCATATTCCTATTTTTCGTGAAATCGCCTGGAATGAGGTAATTTTAAAAAAATAATCTTAATTGTCACAAGTAGGCTTACATTATCACTGCAATGAAGTTACTGTGAAAATCCCCTAGTCGCCACAATCCGGCGCCTGTTCGGGTACACAGAGGGAGAATTCAGAATGTCCAATTCACCTAACAGCACGTCTTTCGGGATTAGGAACAAGCAAATTATTTATATTTTTGAAAACCTGTTCATTGATTGAACAATGCAATACAGAGCCCTTCATACCTGAGATAGCCCATTATGGAGCACACAAACAGGCCATTCCACCCAACCAATCCATGCCAATGTTTATGCTCCGATCAAGTCTTGTCCCTTCTTTCCCCGCCCAAATCTGACATTGTAACCCTTTTCCCATTTCCCTCATATACGTGTCGAACATCCAACTTTCAAAGGCTTTTCCTCCTGGGTGGCCTCAAGCCTCCCAACTTTTTAGGTCACAGCTGAACGCAGTTAAGTATTGTACCAGAGAGATTTTAAAATTTGTTTCACGGCATGTGGCTGTCACTGGCTAGACCAGCATTTATTGCCCATCCCCAATGCTCAAAGTTATGCCAAGATTTCATAGAATCATAGAATTTACAGTGCAGAAGGAGGCCATTCGGCCCATCGAGTCTGCACAGCCCTTGGAAAGAGCACCCTACTCAAGCCTACAGTGGACCCTGGCGCTGTGAAGCAACCGTGCTAGCCACTGTGCTACTGTGCCACTCCTTTCCTCTCAGAATTACAAAATTAAAAATAAAGTATTGGGGTTTCTGTCCAGTATCCTAACCACTGTTGGGAGTCTGATCTGACATTCTACTAAAGGAACGGAAAGGAAGGGAACTGGAGAGGTTTAGGGAATAAATTCCAGAAACAAATGGACAGAGGCTTCTTGAAGGTAAACACTTTTTCTCAAAAACATTACTGAAAGCCAAAGGCATTGAAGATGATCCACACAAAATGTTCATTCAGACTTCAAGGCCCCTTGCACAGTCTACACTAGCAATGCTGAATGGCATTCTGCTTGAACTAATTTCTCCGTGTGGGGTTTCACAGTTCAGCAGTCTAATGCTGGCCATCATTCAAGTTTGGAGGTGGGAGGGAAATGTACCCAGCTACTGAATGATTGCAAGCTCACATTTCAATTAAAACAGTGTCATCTAAACCCGGCCAAAGCTCGACAATACTCAATGCCTTATAGGAAATGAATCTGGGACCCACTACCTGATCACCAGTATTGTTCGTGGTAAAGCTTGCCAAAGAGTAGCAGACGCTACCAATTTCCTGTTACAATGTACACAAGATGTGGCGATGCCGGCGTTGGACTGGGGTGTGCACAGTAAGAAGTCTTACAACACCAGGTTAAAGTCCAAAAGGTTTGTTTCGAATCACTAGCTTTAGGAGCACTGCTTCTTCCTCAGGTGAATGAAGAGGTATGTTTGTAATGTACACAAGCACACACTTACGTGGCCTCACAGTCGCTGCTAGCTACATCCTCGAAGATCAGTTTTTGTAAGACACAAGCCTGAATTGCAGCCAAAACTCCACAAGGACCACCCTAGAAAAATAAGACATCAGAACTGTTCAAGGTGGTAAATCAGATCTTACAGTGGCTTAGCATCACTCCATATTTGTCTGATAATTCTCTTAACCCTAGAAGTCTCATTTTTTAAAAAACTTGCATTTATAAAACACATTTCACTACCTCGAGACGTCTGAAAGAGGTTCACAGTCAATTATCAACATCCTGGGGTTACGACTGACCAGAAACTGAACTGGGGTAGCCCTACAAATATTGTGGCTACAATAGCAGGTCAGAGAATAGGAATCCTGCAGTGAATAGCTCACCTCCTGATGCTCCATAGCCAGTCCAACCATCTGCAAGACACCAGTCAGGAAAGCGATGCAATACGCTCCACTTGCCTGGATAAGTGCAGCTCCAACAACACTCTAAGCTTGATGCTATCCAGGACAAAGCAGCCTGCTTGATTGGCACCCTACCCACAAATATTCAATCCCAGCAGCCTTCTGCACCATCTACAAGATGCCCTGCAGAAACTCACCAAGGTTCCTGAGGTAACATCTTCCAAAACCACCACTACTATCTAGAAGGACAAGGGCAGCAAATACACCACCTGGAAGTTCCCTCCAAGTTAATTACCATCCTGACATCGCCGCTCCTTCACTGTCGCTGGGTCAAAATCCTGGAACTCTCTTCCCAGCAGCACTGTGGGTGTACCTATGCCACGTGGATTGCAGCGGTTCACGAGGGCAGCTCACCACCAGTGTGGCACAGTAGCACAGTGGTTAGCACTGTTGCTTCACTGCGCCAGGGACCTGGGTTCGATTCCCGGCTTGGGTTTGTGGGGAGTCTGCACGTTCTCCCCGTGTCTGCGTGGGTTTCCTCCGGGCACTCTGGTTTCCTCCCACAAGTCCCGAAAGGCGTGCTTGCTAGGTGAATTGGACATCCTGAATTCTGCCTCAGTGCACCCGAACAGGCACCAAAGTGTGGCTACTCGGGTCTTTTCACACTAACTTCATTGCAGTGTTAATGTAAGCCTACTTGTAAACGAATAAAGATTATTATTCTCAAGGGCAATTCGAGAAGGGCAATAAATGTTGGCCTAGCGAACCTTGTTTTATTAGTGTTGCGGGAATGATGAATATTGGCCATGACTATTATCTGAATGACCATATATTAAGAGAGGGGAATGGGTATTCAACCGGATTCAACCAATGTGCGCTACATTGTCAGCTCCACTGTACAAAACTACCAAGAACCTTTAAGAGCAATATAAAACAGTAAAATCAGCTCTCCGGAAAGAATTTTGTGCCTCAACCATTCTCAGTCACATGATGCTAATATTGCCCACAATTCATCCCAGCAACAGGCTTGCATCCTCCTGGGATGAAAGCAGCTAATTAACTGGGTTGTCTTCACCATAACTGTCAGAATCAAGATAACGCTAAACTCCAGCGCAATACAAATCAGTCTGCCTGAACACAAACTGTCACAGTGTTTTCAGTCTGCACAAAGATTCTTTTGATATAAAAGGACTCTTTAAATCGGAGAGCCCATAAAAACATTCCAGAGAGAATTAGGTCTTTAAATAAAGGCAGACTTTGTATTTATACAGCACCTTTCACAATCTCCAGAGGTCCCAAAGGCTCTTTATAACCAAGAATTTACCACACGTATTCTACTTCTGAACAAATATTTATTTTCAGTTTGCAGATCCTGGATTACCTGAGGGATAGTGGAGTATTGTTTTCAAATGCGACTCTGTTAACCTCAACGTTTCACCTTATAATCAAAGCCAATGATTCGCAGCACGTTAAATCCTATTTATATCACATGGGATTCCAGCAACTGGCCCAGTGGTTGGGCAAAAGCAGAATTATCCATTCTTATTCAGTGCAAGGCAAAACAAAAACGGATAGCTTTAAGTTGTCAATCGTGCTGGTGAAATAAGCAAGCACTCAAAGAACAAGGAAAAGAACTAAGGGCAGCACGGTAGCATGGTGGTTAGCGTCAATGCTTCACAGCTCCAGTGGTCCCAGGTTCGATTCCCGGCTGGGTCACTGCCTGTGCGGAGTCAGCACGTCCTCCCCGTGTGTGCGTGGGTTTCCTCCGGGTGCTCCGGTTTCCTCCCACAGTCCAAAGATGTGCGGGTTAGGTGGATTGGCCATGATAAATTGCCCGTAGTGTCCTAAAAAGTAAGGTTAAGGGGAGGGGGGTTGTTGGGTTACGGGTATAGGGTGGAGACGTGGGGGTTTGAGGAGGGTGATCATTGCTCGGCACAACATCGAGGGCCGAAGGGCCTGTTCTGTGCTGTACTGTTCTATGTTCTAAAATGTGAAAATGGTGGCTCCCGTTTAGAGACTATTATTCTGTTTACACAAACACAGGAAAACATGGAGACCGGGGAAAACATTGTTATGATTCTTCTTTCATCGAAATCTTCCAAGAAAAATCCAAGTTTCCGCCCAGATTGCAATAACATTCATCAGTCAGAGAAATTGTTTCTCCCGAGCCCTCACCATTTGATAATTCCGTGGCAATCACCATGCAATGTTTTCTCAGATTGAATTAATTTTTTCTGAAATATCTGTCTTTTGGGTTAGCCCAATGGCTCTCGGAAACTCTTAAACAAGAATGTCCTTTAGGTTCTGATACCAGTTGAATTAATTTCATGTGCGTTTCGTTATAAAACATATGGCAAAACACCAGTGTGCAGCCCTTTCTTCCGGTCTCAAACTTTGAAGGGCAACTTACTACTTCGGAAGGAGAGAGGCTGGTGTAAGTTATTTTGAAAGCCAAAATACTTTAAGAGGACTAGGATTGGTGCAGGGAGAATTTAAAATTACAATTAATCCCATGAACCTCATTAGCTGGGGAAATTTTATCTTGAAGACGCATAGAAGGGCCAGGTTTCATTTTATTCTACTGTGAGCTGTGGCGGCTTTAAGGTTCATGGGCTGGAAAGTGAATGGGAAGGAGGTTTCTCTGTGTGTCCCAGTTTATGTTGTTCTGAGGATGGCCAGGTTGAAATTGGCCATCAATTGTTTGATACACAGAGCAATCCCTTGAATGATGGGAGTGGTGGTTGCAGTGAATCAAAAGGTTTAAAGCCTACCTTGACAACACAAATGCCTCTCAGTCAGCAATGTACTAAGTAGAGCTGAAGTAGCCTTGTAGAAAATTCTAAGATGCACTTGTATGTACAAGGAGATGATTGAAAATCTTGAGCAAGTGTCAGATTGCTCAGTGTCCAAGAAGAATGATTTCGAACAGAACTTAAAGAGGAAACACTCTATGAATAACTTATCCATTTCTAAAAATGGTTCAAAGGATATCTTCCACCTCATTTTCTTTTGGCTAGTTGCTTTTCCCGGGTTGGTCTCTTTTATCCAGGGAGTTGAGAAGATATGATCACGGGAAGTGATTTAGCGAAGTACTGCATCAGACAGTTAAAATAGGAGCCGGATAAAGATAATAAGCCTACAATCTAGTTCAAAGTGATGGGGGTGAAAGCCTTCTGGTTTCTGTGAAGGTCTTGCATGGATTATGATTTTCCGGTTTCAGGCAAGGTTTCTTTTTTGTGGGATTTAATTCCAGATTCTACATTAATTTGGTGGTTTTCCCCATAGTTCGTGTACCAAACACAAAGCATCACACCGACAGTGTGTTTCTGGAATTCAGATGTAAAGGCAGACCAGAGAAAGCTTTACTAAAATCAGAAAATGCTGGACATATTCAGCAGTCCAGGCAGCTTCCACGGAAACACTTCAGGTCACTGCCCTGTCATCACATCTGGAAAAAAGTCAGAGGCGCAACAGGTTTTAACCAAGTGCAGAAGTTGGGAATGTGGAGGGGAGGGGGTGGAAAGGAGGAAAGAACAAAAGGGAATTCCATGATAGGGTGGAAAACAGGAGGGATTAAATGATAAAGTGACAGGTAACGAGGAAAGAAGCAAAATTCCACACTTTCCCGATACATATTAGAAAACTATTTCCTAAAGGAAGAAAAATATCTGCTGAAAGGCTGAAGAATGGAGTAGGAGGAGACTCGTGCAGAGTATAAACACCACACAAGATCACGTTGGACTGAATGGCCTGCTTCTGTGTTGCACGTTGTGCGAGAAGAAAATTGACAACAGGCAATTAATTCAAATTCAGGTGTTCAAAGGAAGGGTTAAATAAACACCCACTCTGGGATATTTAAAAAACACACTACCCCAGCGCAGTCCACTCCAGCCAGGTTAACAAACAGTGGTTCCCAAACATGGGAAGCGAGACAGCATTTGTACCCATTCACATGGCAACGGTCAAAACCTCTGCCCGTCTCACCAGTGCACAGCAGGACAAAGTGACAAGGCCAGCAGCCTCCAATCCTTTTTACTGGGTCCTACCCAAATAAACAAACCCTGGCTGTGCACTGTCAGTCTTAGAGCTTTATAGATGAAATTAAGTTTAAGATAATACTTGGTGTTTCAAGGGCAGCCACTGTTTCTCCTTGGCTCCTTTCAGCTTAGAGATTTGGTTTGGGAAGGCATGGGGCGGTGGAGCAACGTTCGCTCCAAGTTGCAGGGGCTGGTGGCTGCTTAGCAAATCTGGAATGTACTGCGTGATGCACAAACCAATGTTCCCTCTAAGATGTGTTTGTACACAATCATCTTTGATGTGCCACAAAAAAGCAGCTGCAGTGGAACTTTGCACTCACCTGGAAAGTCCCGTTGGGAGGCACTTGGTTGAGTACGACACATACTGAGCCAGCAGGTCATTAGGAAAACCTGAGCAAATGGGACCAGGCAGTCGGATGTTTTGGCCCTCTTGCTAAAATCAAAAGTTACTTCGGCACAACGAAGACACCTCCTTTTGTCAGTGTTATCACAAGAGGCCTGGAGACAAATCGTACCCAAACTGTGGTATAGCTGTCAAGATCTCAGCCCTGAAAATAGCTGTCAAAATCTACCTCCATCTCCCAGCGAGGATAAATGTAATAATAATATAATAATAATAATATAAAGGTTGCCCATCCAGGATTGCGCCATCACAAATAGTACTAAATAATTAGGTGGGGAGTGGGGGACAGGAGAAGAGGACTTATAGAGTTAGGGGTATCAATAGAAGTCTTGGTCTGGCACTTTGCCATGTAGGAGGGACTTGAACGTTCCATTGATCCCGAGAGCAATGCTGTTGGAAGTCTAAAGCAACACCAACTCCATGTTAAAAGATGTCCCGCACCAGGTCTCTACCAGCACAGCCCCCAGACAGACAAACCCTGCAGTGATCGGCGAGAGGTGACAGGGACAGCACTTTGAGATCTGGAAGCCCCTAGCTTTGGGCCGGCAGAGTTTGATTCTATCGGGTTCAGCGGCCATGCAAGAAGCCACAGATCCCATGGCCAGTAACACAGAGTTTCTCTGGTGGACAATCCTACTCGTATGAGAGTCATCACTGAAGAAGATTCTTGCCGGTATACCTCTGACACTAGGCGAGACCCATACAGAAGCCATTTTGACAAGAGAACTGGAGAAAGGTATGAAGGGAGAGAACTTGGAATGCCCTCCTTTGCTTCTTTTTGGTCGCTATATCGAGCAAAATAAGTAGAGGCCGAGTCAGAAGCTTTGGAATTGGAAAAAAACATCAGCCTGGTTTCTCTCAGCGTCAGCACTGGCTCCGCAGCTGCACTTTTCACCCAAGCCAGAAGATCGTGGGTTCAATTGCCACCCAAGACCAGCAAATAAACTAAACTACAGTCCAGTACTGAGGGCGCTGGAGGGGTGACCTCTCAGGTGAAACATGAAGCAGCAATTGCTCACTAAGGTGGCCAGAAAGGATTCCAGAGCACGATTGAGGAACAGCAGGAAGGTAAACAAGCCAATATTTATCCCTCAACCAACATCTCTATTCTATAAGACCATAAGACCATAAGACATAGGAGTGGAAGTAAGGCCATTCGGCCCATCGAGTCCACTCCGCCATTCAATCATGGCTGATGGGCATTTCAACTCCACCTCCCAGCATTCTCCCCATAGCCCTTAATTCCTCGCGACATCAAGAATTTATCTATCTCTGCCTTGAAGCCATTTAGCGTCCCGGCCTCCACTGCACTCTGCGGCAATGAATTCCACAGGCCCACCACTCTCTGGCTGAAGAAATGTCTCCGCATTTCTGTTTTGAATTTACCCCCTCTAATTCTAAGGCTGTGCCCACGGGTCCTCGACTCCTCGCCTAACGGAAACAGTTTCTTTGCGTCCATCCTTTCTAAGCCATGTATTATCTTGTAAGTTTCTATTAGATCTCCCCTTAACCTTCTGAACTCCAATGAATACAATCCCAGGAACGCCAGCCGTTTCTCATATGCTAGACCCGCCATTCCAGGGATCATCCGTGTGAATCTCCGCTGGACACGCTCCAGTGCCAGTATGTCCTTCCTGAGATGTGGGGCCCAAAACTGGACGCAGTACTCCAAATGGGGCCTAACCAGAGCCTTATAAAGGCTCAGTAGCACATCGCTGCTTTTATATTCCAACCCTCTTGAGATAAATGACAACATAGCATTCGCTTTCTTAATCACGGATTCAACCTGCATGTTTACCTTTAGGGAATCCTCGACTAGCACTCCCAGATCCCTTTGTACTTTGGCATTATGAATTTTCTCACCGTTTAGAAAGTAGTCTATGCTTGGATTCTTTTTTCCAAAGTGCAAGACCTCACATTTTCTCACGTTGAAATGCATCAGCCATTTCCTGCACCACTCTCCCAAACTGTCTAGATCCTTCTGCAGCCTCCCCACTTCCTCAGCACTACCTGCCTGACCACCTAACTTCGTATCATCAGCAAACTTCGCTAGAATGCTCCCAGTCCCTTCATCCAGATCATTAATATATATGGTGAACAGCTGCGGCCCCAACACTGAACCCTGTGGGACACCGCTGGTCACCGGCTGCCATTCCGAAAAAGAACCTTTTATCCCAACTCTCTGCCTTCTGTCAGACAGCCAATCCTCAACCCATGCCAGTAGCTCACCTCGAACACCATGGGCCCTCACCTTACTCAGCAGCCTCCTGTGTGGCACCTTATCAAAGGCCTTTTGGAAATCCAGATAGACCACATCCACTGGGTTTCCCTGGTCTAACCTACTTGTCACCTCCTCAAAGAATTCTAACAGGTTCGTCAGGCACGACCTCCCCTTACTAAATCCATGTTGACTTGTTCTAATCCGACCCTGCTCTTCCAAGAAATTAGAAATCTCATCCTTAACGATCGATTCTAGAATTTTACCAACAACCGAGGTTAGGCTAATTGGCCTATAATTTTCCATCTTTTGTCTTGATCCTTTCTTGAACAAGGGGGTTACAACAGCGATCTTCCAATCGTCCGGGACTTTCCCTGACTCCAGTGATTTTTGAAAGATCTCAACCAACGCTTCCGCTATTTCTTCAGCCACCTCCCTCAGAACTCTAGGATGTAGCCCATCGGGGCCAGGAGATTTGTCAATTTTAAGACCTTTTAGCTTTTTTAGCACCATCTCTTTTGTAATGGCAACCATACTCAACTCAGCCCCCTGACCCTTTATAAGATTTGGGATATTACTAACGTCTTCCACTGTGAAGACAGACGCAAAGTACTTATTAAGTTCTCCAGCCATTTCCTCATCTCCCATCACTAGCCTTCCAGAATCAGTTTGAATTGGCCCAATGTCTACTTTGGCCTGACGTTTGTTTCTTATGTATTGAAAGAAACTTTTACTATCATTTCTTATATTACTGGCTAGCCTGCCTTCATATTTGATCCTCTCCTTCCTTATTTGTCTCTTTGTTAACCTCTGTTTGTTTTTGTAGCCTTCCCAATCTTCTGAATTCCCAGTGCTTTTGGCCACTTTATAGGATCTCTCTTTTTCTTTGATACATTTCCTGACCTCCTTTGTCAGCCATGGCTGTCTAATCCCTCCCTGGATAATCTTTCTTTTCTTGGGGATGAACCTCTGTACAGTGTCCTCAATTATGCATACAAACTCCTGCCATTTTTGCTCTACTGTCTTCCCTGCTAGGGTCTGCTTCCAGTTGATTTTCACCAGTTCCTCTCTCATGCCCTCGTAATTACCTTTATTTAACTGTAACACCATTACATCCGATTTTGCCTTCTCTCTTTCAAACTGCAGACTGAACTCAACCATATTATGATCGCTGCTTCCTAAGTGTTCCCTTACTTTAAGATCTTTAATAAAGTCTGGTTCATTACATAGCACTAGGTCCAGAATAGCCTGCTCCCTTGTGGGCTCCATGACAAGCTGTTCCAAAAAGCCATCTTGTAAGCATTCCATGAATTCCTTTTCTTTGGATCCACTGGCTACATTATTTACCCAATCCACCTGCATATTGAAGTCCCCCATGATCACTGTGACCTTGCCTTTCTGACATGCCTTTTCTATTTCCCGGTACATGTTGCGCCCCTGGTCCTGACCACTGTTAGGCGGTCTGTACATAACTCCCATTATGGTTTTTTTGCCTTTGTGGTTCCTCAATTCTACCCACACAGACTCCACATCATCCGACCCTATGTCGTTTAGTGCCATAGATTTAATTTTGTTCTTAACTAACAAGGCAACCCCACCCCCTCGGCCCACCTCCCTGTCTTCTCGATAGGTTGTATATCCTTGGATGTTTAACTGCCAGTCCTGAACCCCCTGCAGCCATGTCTCTGTGATGCCTACCACATCATAATCATTCACGATGATCTGTGCCATTAGTTCATCTACTTTGTTACAATGCTACGAGCATTCAGGTAAAGTGCCTTAATGTTAACTTTCTTATCAGTACAGATATTGGAAGTCCTAAGATGTCCAAAGTTATCCTTCCTTTTTGTTGCATTCCTAGTCTGCCTCAAGCTTAAATCCACCTGCCTACATGTTATCCTCCTGCGTATCTTGCCATTTAACTCCCTGCTCCCTGTCGCTTTCACTTTCCCTTCCCCCCAACTCAGAAGTTTATTCTCTGGTCATTAGTCTCAGTGCATTTCTGAGATTGGCTGTCGCATTTCCTGCAACGTAACAGCAACCACATTTCACAAGTGTCAAACAGTAGAGCCTCACACATTTGACAACAGTTACTGGAAGACACCGGACACAGGGGAAAAAGGAGGTAGGAAAATTTGCACAAAAAAGGTGCTAATAAAAATTAAACACTGGTTGATGTGTTAGTATTTTTATTATTTCTCATTCACACAAGGGTCTACTATGCAGCACCCAGAGTCTGGTAATGCAAGACTGACTCAAATATCAGTTTCAGAACTGCATTGTAAATCAGTGGTGGGCAACGTGCAGCCCATCAGGGTTTGGAGTGCTGCCCGGGAGCCATTTTGTTACAGTGAGAGCAGAGCTAGGAGATAAAAGAGCGCGAGACTGAGAGCGGAATGATTGGTTGGTATTTCTCTTGTTTTCCTCATTTCTTTCTCTGGCTTGTAATGCAGAATAAGGCAGCAGCGCGGGTTCAATTCCCGAACCGGCCTCCCTGAACAGGCGCTGGAATGTGGCGACTACGGGCTTTTCACAGTAACTTCATTGAAGCCTACTTGTGACAATAAGAGATTATAATAATTAAATACTGGTATAATTTATTAGTAACAGTAAGGTTTTCTTCGCAAGAGGACTTCCGGTAGCGGCAATGATCAGCTGAGCCGCACGTTCGGAGGCTCCCGGAAAAAACGGACTTTGGGGCTTTTTTAAAGGCCCCCAACGAAGCTTGTGAGGCGAATCCCGACGTGGGAAGAAGCCAGGAGTCGCCCTAGAGGTCCCATGGTGGAGACCAGGAGCGGGGCAGGGAGAGAATCAAAGGAGAAAACACCCGGGAAAAATCGGGACCCAAAGGACAAAATGGCGGCCGGAGAAAGTTTTGAAGAGTTGAAGAAGTGGGTCGAGACGACTCTGCTGCGCTGCTTCCAGGAGATGAAAGTGGAGCTGTTGGAGTCCATCAAGGTAACCAACAGGGAACTGATGGAGACCCAGATGGCCCAGGGGGCTGCGATCCGGGAGCTGCAGCAGCAGGCCGCCGAGAGGGAGGACGAGGTCGTGGCCGTGGTGGGGAAGGTGGAGGTGCACGAGGCGCTCCATAAAAAATGGCAGGAGCGGTTCAAGGAGTTGGACAACCGGTCGAGGAGGAAGAATTTACGGATCCTGGGCCTCACGGAGGGGCTGGAGGGGTCGGAATTAGCGGCCTATGTGGTGATGATGCTGAATACGCTGATGGGGGCTGGATCCTTCCAGGGGCCCCTGGAGTTGGAGGAGGCCCACAGAATTCTGGCTAGGAGGCCCAAGCCGAATGAGCCGCTGCGGGCGGTGTTGGTGAGGTTCCACCGGTTCGTGGATCGTGAGTGTGTGCTCCGGTGGGCCAAGAAGGAGCGGGGCAGCAAATGGGAGAACACGGAGATGCGGATCTTCCCGGACTGGAGTGCGGAGGTGGCGAGGCGGAGGGCCGGGTTTAACCGGACGAAGGTGGTGCTCCACAGACGGAGGGTGAAGTTCGGCATGTTGCAGCCGGCGTGTCTGTGGGTCACCTATAAGGATCGGCACCATTATTTTGAGTCCCCGGAGGAGGCGTGGGCCTTCGTGCAAGCCGAGAAACTGGACACAAACTGAGGGTCCCCCGGAGGGGGAATGCTGTAGAATACTGTATTTATTTATACTGTATGTGTATTTGCGGGGTTTAGGGTATGAAGTGGGGTGGCCGTAGGGTGGGTGGGGTGAGGCCGTACGGTTGTTTTCTTTATGGGTTTTCTAGCAGGAGTTGGGTGGACGGGTTTGGACTGAGGGGTAAACGGGGTGTTTGGGGAGCTGGTGGGGGGGACTGACAATGGGAGTGGCCCTGGAGGAAGTGGGGCCCGGCAGGGCGAAAGCGCGGGCTTTCTGCGGGGTCTCCGTGCTGGGCGAGGGAGGGGGCGGGGTCTTCTCCCGCGCAGGAGCGGGGGAGGGTGGACTGGTTGATGGGCACTATGGAGGAGGGGCAGTCCCACGTTGGGAGGAGCCGAAAGTAGAGCGGGAGCCGCCGGGGTCAGCAGAAGATAGCTGGCTCACGGGAGTGCTGTAGAGGGGGGGGGGGGGGGGGCTCGGAGGGGTTCTAGCCTGGGGGGGGGGGGGAGTTACCGGGTTGCTGCTGAAACGGTCAGGAAGGAGCTGGAGGATGCAGAGGGTGCTGGAGGGGGGGGGGAGGTGCCGCCGTGGGAAACTGGCAGGCCGTGGGAAACTGGCAGAGTGTGGGACGCTGGCCGGGGGTGGGCAAGGGAGGGGGTATGGCTAACCGGCAGGGGAGGGGGGCAGGGAGCCCTCGGATCCGGCTGATAACCTGGAATGTGAGGGGGCTGAATGGGCCGGTCAAGAGGGCCCGAGTAGTTGCGCACCTGAAGGGGCTGAAGGCGGATGTGGCCATGCTCCAGGAGACACACCTGAGAGTGGTGGACCAGGTCCGGCTGAGAAAGGGATGGGTGGGCCAGGTATTCCACTCAGGGCAGGACGAGAAGAGGAAGGGGGTGGCGATCCTGGTGGGGAAGAAGGTGTCGTTTGAGGCGTTGAAGGTGGTGGCTGACAGTGGAGGAGGGAAGGGGTGGTGAGTGGCAAGCTGCAGGGGGAGCGGGTAGTGTTGGTGAATGTTTATGCCCCAAATTGGGACGACGCGGGATTCATGCGGCGTATGCTGGGCCACATACCGGACCTGGAGGTGGGGGGCCTGATCATGGGGGGAGACTTTAACACTGCGCTGGATCCCCCATTGGATCGATCCAAGTCCCGGACGGGTAGGAGGTCGGCGGCGGCTAAGGTGCTGAGGGGATTTATGGACCAGATGGGGGGGGTGGACCCTTGGAGGCTTGCGAGGCCAAGGGCCAGGGAATACTCGTTTTTCTCCCACGTACATAAGGCCTACTCGAGGATTGACTTTTTTGTCCTGAGCAGGGGGCTGGTGTCGAGGGTGGAGGAAGTGGAATACTCCGCCATTGCCATTTCGGATCATGCCCCGCAGTGGATGGACCTCGGGCTGGGGGAAGAGAGGGACCAACGTCCGCTCTGGCGCATGGAGGTGGGGTGCTGGCAGATGAGGAGGTGGCCGGGAGGGTCTGGGGGTGTATTGAGAGATACCTCGAGGCCAATGATGAAATGAAATGAAAATCGCTTATTGTCACGAGTAGGCTTCAATGAAGTTACTGTGAAAAGCCCCTAGTCGCCACATTCCGGCGCCTGTCCGGGGAGGCTGTTACGGGAATCGAACCGTGCTGCTGGCCTGCTTGGTAAGCCAGCGATTTAGCTGAGTGAGCTAAACCAGCCCCTGATAACGGGGAGGTTCGGGTGGGGACGGTCTGGGAGGCATTGAAGGCGGTGATGAGGGGTGAATTGATCTCCATCCGAACCCATAGGGAGAGGGGGGAGCAGAGATAAAGGGAAAGACTGATAGGGGAGATGGTGCAGGTGGATAGGAGATATGCGGAGGCCCCAGAGGAGGGATTGCTGGGGGAGAGGCGTAGCCTTCAGGCCAGATTTGACCTACTGACGACTAGAAAGGCGGAAGCCCAGTGGAGGAAAGCACAGGGAGCGGTGTATGAACACGGGGAGAAGGCAAGCAGGATGCTGGCGCACCAGCTCCGGAAGCGAGACGCGGCCAGGGAGATTGGGGCAGTGAGGGATAGTGCCCGGAAGGTGGTGCGGAGGGGAGTAGATGTTAATGGGGTCTTCAGGGAATTTTATGGCGAACTGTACCGGTCTGAGCACCCGGTGGAGGGGGGTGGAATGGGGCGCTTCCTGGACAGGTTGCGTTTCCCGAGGGTGGAAGAGGAGCGGGTGGAGGGACTGGGGGCGCCGATCGAGCTGGAGGAGGTGGTCAAAGGGATAGGGAGCATGCAGTCAGGGAAGGCGCCGGGGCCGGACGGGTTTCCGGCGGAATTCTATAAAAAGTATTTGGACCTGTTGGGCCCCCTGTTGGTCCGGACCTTTAACGAAGCATGGGAGGGGGGGGCTTTGCCACCAACTATGTCGCGGGCGCTGATTTCCTTGATCCTGAAGCGGGACAAGGACCCTCTGCAGTGTGGATCATATAGGCCGATTTTGTTGCTGAACGCCGACGCTAAGCTGCTGGCAAAGATCCTGGCCACTAGAATAGAGGATTGTGTGCCGGGGATCATACATGAGGACCAGACGGGGTTTGTGAAGGGAAGGCAGCTGAACACAAATGTGCGAAGACTCCTCAATGTCATTATGATGCCGGCGGTGGAAGGGGAGGCGGAGATAGTGGTGGCGTTGGACGCGGAGAAGGCCTTCGATAGAGTGGAGTGGGAGTACTTGTGGGAGGTGTTGGAGAGGTTTGGGTTTGGGGAGGGGTTTATTCGGTGGGTGAGGCTGCTCTACGAGGCCCCGATGGCAAGTGTAGCCACGAATAGGAGGAGGTCGGAGTACTTTCGGCTGCATCGGGGGACGAGACAGAGGTGCCCCCTGTCCCCCTTGCTCTTCGCGTTGGCAATTGAGCCCCTGGCCATGGCATTGAGGGAGTCAGGGAACTGGAGGGGCATGGTGCGGGGGGCGGAGGAGCATCGAGTGTCACTGTACGCAGACGACCTGCTGCTGTATGTGGCGGACACGGTGGGGGGATGCCGGAGGTGATGAGGATCCTTGGGGAATTCGGGGGTTTCTCGGGGTATAAGCTGAACCTGGGCAAGAGCGAGGTGTTTGTGGTGCATCCGGGGGATCAAGAGGAGGGGATTGGTAGGCTCCCACTGAAGCAGGCAGGGAAGAGCTTCTAGGGGTCCAGGTGGCTGGGAGTTGGGGGGCCCTGCACAAGCTCAACCTCACAAGGTTGGTGGAGCAGATGGAGGAGGAGTTTAAGAGGTGGGATATGTTACCGCTGTCACTGGCAGGGAGGGTGCAGTCCGTCAAGATGACAGTGCTCCCGAGGTTTTTGTTCCTGTTCCAGTGCTTCCCCATCCTTATCCCGAAGGCCTTTTTAGGAGGGTCAACAGCAGTATCACGGGATTTGTGTGGGCGCATGGGACTCCAAGGGTTCGAAGAGTGTTCCTGGAACGAGGCAGGGATAGGGGGGGGGCTGGCGTTGCCCAACCTCTGTGGGTACTACTGGCCGGCTAACGCAGCGATGGTGCGTAAGTGGGTAATGGACGAGGAAGGGGCAGCATGGAAGAGGATGGAGGCGGCGCCTTGTGTGGGCACGAGCTTGGAGGCGCTAGTAACGGCACCGATGCCGCTCCCTCCAACAAGGTATACCACGAGCCCGGTGGTGGCAGCTACCCTCAAAATTTGGGGGCAATGGAGACGGAACAGGGGAGAAATGGGGGGCTCAATGGAGGCCCCGATACGGGGGAACCATCAGTTCGTCCCAGGGGGCATTGATGGCGGATTCCGGGACTGGCACAGGGCAGGGGTTAGGAGGTTGAGGGACCTGTTTGTGGGGGGGAGGTTCACGAGCTTGGGGGAGTTAGAGGGGAAGTTTGGGCTCCCCCCGGGGAACATGTTTAGGTACATCCAGGTGAGGGCGTTTGCCAGGCAGCAGGTGGAGGGGTTCCCCTTGCTGCCTCCACGGGGGGTGCGGGATAGGGTGCTCTCGGGGGTGTGGGTCAGAGGAGGGAAGATCTCGGACATATACCGGGTGATGCAGGAGGTAGACGAGGCCTGGGTGGAGGAACTGAAGGGTAAATGGGAAGAGGAGCTGGGTGAGGAGATTGAGGAGGGGACATGGGCGGATGCCCTGGAGAGCGTGAATTCCTCCTCTTCCTGTGCGAGGCTTAGCCTCATACAGTTCAAGGTGCTACATAGGGCTCACATGACCGGGACGAGGATGAGTAGGTTTTTCGGGGGCGAAGACAGGTGTGCTAGGTGCTCGGGGGGCCCAGCGAACCACGCCCCTATGTTTTGGGCGTGCCCAGCGTTGGGGGAGTTTTGGAAGGGGGTAGCAAAGACGGTGTCGAGGGTGGTGGGATCCAGGGTCGAGCCAGGCTGGGGATTCACAATTTTTGGGGTTGCAGTGGAGCCGGGAGTGCAGGAGGCGATAGAGGCCGGGGTCCTGGCCTTTGCGTCCCTAGTAGCCCGGCGGAGGATCTTGCTCCAGTGGAAGGATGCGAGGCCCCCAAGCGTGGAGGCCTGGATCTCGGATATGGCAGGGTTCATTAAATTGGAGAGGGTGAAATTTGCCCTGAGGGGATCAGTACAAGGGTTCTTTAGGCGGTGGCAGCCGTTTCTGGACTTCCTGGCGGAACGGTAGGGAAATAGGCCGACAGCAGCAGCAACCCGGGGTGGGGGGGGGTGGGGGTGGGGGGGGGGAGGGGGGGGGGGGTAAGGACGGGGGGGAGGGAGAACTGTACACATGGGTTTGTGGAGGGTGCTATCTCTCTCCCTTGTTCTTTTTTCTTTTTCTCTTTTCTCTGTCTTTTGGTATCTGTTTTGTTTTTTTTTGGGTTTTTTCCTTTTGTTTGAAGTTGCTCTTGCAGCTGGGGGACACTGTTTACGGGGTGTTACCACGGGTGTACGTTAATAGAGTTATGATGTTTCTATTTTGTATTTTATAAAAATTTCAATAAAAATTATTTATTAAAAAAAAGGTTTTCTTCATAAGAACTAGGAGCAGGAGTAGGCCCCCTGGCCCCTCGAGCTTGCTCCGCCATTTAATAAGATCATGGCTTATCTTCGTGTGGACTCAGCTCCACTTACCCACCCGCTCACCATAACACTTAATTCCTTTACTGTTCAAAAATCTATCTATCTTTGCCTTAAAAACATGCAACAAGGTAGCCTCAACTGCTTCACTGGGCAAGGAGTTCCACAGATTCACCACCCTTTGGGTGCAGAAGTTCCTCCTCAACTTAGTCGGACATCTGCTTCCCCTTATTTTGAGGCTACGCCCCCTAGTTCTTGTTTCACCTGCCAGTGGAAACAACCTCCCTGCTTCGATCTTCAACTGTTCCCTTCAGAATAAAGTTTTTATAATAGAAGTAGTAAAGCTTCTTGGGAGCAGTAGGGTTTATTAATTAAAATAAATAAAGATAAATAAATATAAATAAAATAAATGCCCTAAAAGATACACGTGTGATTAAGAAATGTATACCTTTTAGTTGTAGGTGGTCCTTACTTGGATAAGCACAGTAAATTGGAATACAATAATCATTATTAGTGTCACAAGTAGGTTTATATTAACACTGCAATGAAGTTACTGTGAAAATCCCCTAGTCGCCACATTCCGGCGCCTGTTCGGGTACACGGGGGAGAATTCAGAATGTCCAATTCACCTAACAGCACGTCTTTCGGGACTGGTGGGAGGAAATCCACGCAGACATGGGGAGTACGTGCAGACTCCTCACAGACGGTGACCCAAGCCGGGAATCGAACCTGGCACCCTGGCGCTGTGAAGCAACAGTTCTAACCACTGTGCCGCCGTGCTGCCCATTGAAGCAAGTGTAAATATTTATTTTGTTTCTTCCCATTTGAAATGGAGGACAGTTCTATTAATATACAAGTGATTCAACATTTTCTATAATTTATGAAACATTTGGCATGAATTAAATGTATTTAACGTTTTTCATGTGTTCATAGTAAGAAGTCTTACAACACCAGGTTAAAGTCCAACAGGTTTGTTTCAAACATGAGCTTTCGGAGCACAGCTCCTTCCTCAGGTGAACCTGTGCTCGGAAAGCTCGTGTTAGAAACAAACCTGTTGGACTTTAACCTGGTGCTGTAAGACTTCTTACTGTGCTCACCCCAGTCCAACGCCGGCACCTCCACATCATGTGTTCATGGTTAGTGAATATGCCCCAATTCAACCTTGCAGCCCATAGGAGAGCCATCCATACGGCCAACTCGCTAGCCTAGGTTGCCCATCACTGTTAAATCAATGGAGCCCTCTAACTCCTCACCATCACTGACATCAATTAGCAGAATAGAATTCCTACACAGAATACTGACCACACTGCAAGTGTATCTAATTGGCTGTAAATAATTTTGCAATGCTCTGAGATAGTGAAAGGCACTACAATACAAGTTCCCTTTCAATTGACCTCATTACTTATAAAAATCATACAGATTTAGAATAGAGGAGCTCGGTGCTCATTAAGGAGACAGGTTCAAACTCAAGAATATAAAGGTTAAAAGGCAGGAGGCTGGCTAGGAGAGCATCATTAGAACAGTCGCGACTAGAGGTAGCAAAGACATGGACGATGTTTCAATAGTTGATGAGAGTTAGGCGAGATGGAGAAGGACGATGAGTCCTGTGCTGTACTTTTCTTTGTTCTTTGTACTGAGGTTAAAGCAGGCTGCCTTGGCGATCGCACATTTTCTGGTGTCAGACTATCATGGAGGTTGTGGGTTCTTCCAGTGTGAACTCACACAGAGGGTGGAAATTATAGGGCGAGCTGTTGCCAGATCTTCACGAGACCTGGAGGTCAACAGAGCCAACTCATGCCGAGGGCGATGATTACAGAGTGGGGAGGGCTAAACAACCACAGGGCCTGTGGATTTCCAATGAGGACTCTCATACGGAAGTGGAAATTACAGAGGGGGTTGGTGTCAGAAGGAAACAGTGTGGCTTTCAAATAACTCAATCAGAGTGGGGGTATTTTAAGCACAGCATAATTTCTATATTTTAAATTACATATCTTAAGGCACGAACAAAAAAAAAGGAAAATATTCACCTTCTTCTGAACAATGCCGTATCTTAACTCAGGTAGGTCATTAAAGGTGAAACTCTGTATCTTCCATTCTTCAGCAAAGCAGGAAAAGCTGGATCCAAACAGGAGATTTTTCAACTGCTGCAAACAGAATCATAGAATGGTGACAGCACAGAAAGAGGCTATTCAGTGCATCTGGCAGCCGGCTGAAGGAACCTGTTTTAATGAGTTAAACTGCCAACTCGAAACGTGACAGATTTGAAGAAAGGTTGCTAACTGACCGACTAAAGTTCATCTGTCACATGCACGACTGTCTGATAAATCACGGCATCTAATTTAATTTTACCTCTGTGCAGTGAGGGGTACATACATTCAATGCACTTGGCAAAATAACTAGAGGGAGATGAGAATAACCTTTCTTTAAACGATGGGCTGAATGACCTACACCTGCTCCTATTTTCTATGCTTTGATGTCAAACACAGTTCTTTGATCTGAAATGGTAGCTGAATTTGATGCAGTACTAATTTTCAGAAGGAAATTGGATAAAGACTGGAAAGCGGGAAGATTTGCAGGGCTGTAGAGAAAGTGCCATGAGAGTGGGGTTAATTAGATAGCTCTGTCAAAAGAGCCCAAACAGGCAGAAAGGCCAGAATTACTTCTTCTGTTCTGTATGGTTCTACGATCCTGAACAAACAATTAAATTATTTGACATTCCTCGCTCTATTTTAACAGTAGCAACTACTGCATAAAACCAAAATAACGAGCCTGTCTTGCATGTGCAGTGGATTTCTTCTTTTTTTTTAAACTGTTTTTATTGGGTTTTCACATTTCCTAAGTTACAAATTACAAATGCGCAAAAGAGGAAAATGAAAAAGACAAACCGAAATCAGCACATATTTTCAGGCAATTGACTTCCCACCCCGCTGTGGCCATGACCTCCTTTAGTTGGCACACATCTGTTACTACCCTCAATGTGGCCAGAGTTCATATTTACACTTTAGTTTTAGTTTAAGCTTATGCTTACCCTCGGATCAGTCCCCTGTCCCTCTCGTTTATCTGTGTGCCTTCGCCGCCGCCCCCTCTGGCCCCTGGATGACAAATTTTATTTTCTCCAGCCTGAGAAATTCCACCAGGTCAGACCGCTAGTCTGCAGTTTTCGCTGGTGCTGCCGATCACCAGCCGAGCAGGATTCTCCGACGGCCTGATCAGGGAGGCAAAGGCAAAGGCGTCGGCCCCCCTCACCGTAAAGGGGCCGTCCAGTACCCAACAAGTCTGGTGCAGGCCCAGATATATGGGTGTGGTTGGCCAGGCCTCCCTGGCACCGTTCGAATTTGTCCTGCACGAACCCACTCATTTGGGTTCTGGTTAAGTGTGCTCTGTGCACCACCTTTAGCTGTGTTAGGCTCAACCCTGTGCAAGTGGAGTTGAAGTCCACCCTGTGCAGGGCTTCGATCCAGAGACCTCCCCCTATCTCCCTGCATAGTTTCTCCTACCAGTTTTTCCTTGCCTCATCCAGAGAGGAGTTTACCTCCTCCAACAATCCCCCTTACAGATCCGCACAGTTTCCCTTCTCTACATTGCGCACATGCAACAGTTCTTCCGCTAACGAGTGTGCTAGTATCTGGGGGTACGTCGTTGTTTCATTAAGGTGGAAGTTTATGACCTGAATGTATCTCAGATCGTTTCCTCTTGGTAATTGGGACCTCTCTGAGAGTTCCCCCAGGGTCACTACTTCGTCCGTGTACATGTCCTTAACTGTAAGTGTGCCCTCATCCACCTTTTGAAGGTGGTGTCTATTATTGCAGGAGTAAGCCTGTGGCTGTTGCAGATGGGGGGCATGTTGGACATTTCTGTCAGGCCAAAGTGCTGCCTTATTAGGTACCACGACCGGAACATGGCTACTAGCACTGGGCTCTGAGTGTTTGGCCGGAGGGGGGGGGGGGATGGGAGAGCAGCTGTGGCGAGGGCATGGAGGGGCGTCACTGTGCAGGAACGATCCTCCATCTTCACCCACTCTGCTCCCGGTGGGCCCCACCTCTGCAGGTCCCTTTTGACTTCCTCCATCAGACTCATCAGGTGCCATTTGTGAATCCATGTCCAGTCATGGACTACTTGGATCCCCAGGTAGCGGAATTTGGTGTTGGCTTGTTTGAACGGTAGTGCCTTCAGCTCTGTCACTCCCCGCTGTGAGATCACAGGAGAGATCTCGTTCTTGCTCCAGTTAAGCTTGTAACCCGAGAAGGCACCAAAAATCCTTGTGGAGTTTCATTAACCCTTCCATGATGGTCTGGGAATTTGAGATGTAGAGGAGCAGGTCTTCCGCGAAGAGCAAGATTCTATCCTCTCTGTTCCCCCTTTGGATACCTCTCCACCCCTTCGCCATTTTGAGGGCGATCGCCAGTGGCTCGATTACCAGAGCAAACAGCAGCGGAGATAGCAGGCATCCCTGTCTCGTTCCTCGGTGTAGATGGAAGTATTTAGAGCTGGTGGTCCGCTCACCATGGGAGCACTAACAGTAGTTTCACCCAGGAGGTGAACCCTAGTCCGAACCCAAATCAAACCCAGTGCCTCTGAGGTAGTTCCACTCGATTTTGAAGGTCTTTTCTGCATCCAGGGAGATTATCACTTCTGCTCTTCTCTCCCCAGATGGGGTCATTATCATGTTCAGCAGGCGCCTGATATTCGATGTTACTTGCCTGCCCATTAACAAAGCCTGCCTGGTCCTCCGTGACTACCTCTGCCAAGCTGCTCTCCAGATGCCTCGCCAGGGACTTTGAGTAGCAAATTGGGCCTGTAGGACCCTCACTCAATCAGGTCTTTGACCTTTTGGGTATCAGCGATATTGAGGCTTGTGCCAGTGTCGGGGCAGATGCCTCTTACTAGCAAGTTGGCGAACATCCCCCGTAGGTACGGGACCAATGCTCGTGCAGACATTTTGTAGAAGTCCGCCAGAAATCCTTCTGGCCCCAACACCTTCCCAGCCTGCATGGAGTTGATACTCTCCATGACATTTCCACGTTTTAATGGTGCTTCCATGCCCCGTCTCCTATCTTCCCCCATGACCAGCATGTCCAGTCCATCGAGGAACTGCTTCATCCATTTCCCCGGTAGAAGGTTGTGTAGGCTTCGTTGACCTTTTTTTGGCGTGGCAACTAACCCGTCCTACCCTAGGCTATTTCCCTCTTGGCTGCCTGCTTTTAACAGCTGGTGAGACAGCAGGCGGCTGGCTTTGTCTCCATGTTCATAAAAGATCCTCCCTGCACTCCGGGGTTTCCCTTTGTCGAGGGGCCAACCAAGATGGCCGCCATCATTATAATAATAATCTTTATTGTCACAAGTAGTCTTACATTAACACTGCAATGAAGTTACTGTGAAAAGACCCTAGTCGCCACATTCCGGCGCCTGTTCGGGTACACAGAGGGACAATTCAGAATGTCCAATTCACCTAACAGCACGTCTTTCGGGACTTGTGAGAGGAAACCGGAGCACATGGAGGAAACTCGGCAGGCACGGGGAAAACGTGCAGACTCCATAGAGACAGTGACCCAAGCCGGGAATCAAACCTGGTACCCTGGCGCAGTGAAGCAACAGTGCTAACCATTGTGCTACCGTGCCACCTGTACACCATGCGAATGCTCTCCTGTACTCTGGCTTTTCCTTTTGTTTGGGGGGCCCTCCAAAATGGCTGTTTTCGGTGCCCTGGTTTCCGTTGTCGTAGTGTGTGATCCGACGGAGCCCGCCTTCTGCCCCACCCTCATCGACTATCCCCCTGGGCCCGTCTGCACCCCCCCACCCTCGCCAGGCATGCTCTCCCAATCGGGAGTTGTGCCGTGGCCCTCACCTCACTCCTACTTCCCTGTGCTAGCCTGGGGATTGCTCCACACGTCTCCCGGCCATTGCATTTCTCTTCCATCCTGCGTCCTACTGCTCTCACCAACCTTGCCATCTCAGTCTCCAGTGAGGCGATCCAGTCACTCTGGTCGTTCATGCCTTCTCCAGCTCTTAGATCGTCGCCTCGTGTCTCCAGACGCTGCTCCGCCAGGTCCAGCGCTGCTTGAAGGGGAACCAGCGCCTCTGCTACTGCAACTTTCACCGTTGTCATCATTTCAGGTTTAATGGCATCTTTGAGCACTTGGGAGCTCGTGTGCTAGGAAAATGAAAATCGCTTATTGTCACGAGTAGGCTTCAAATGAAGTTACTGTGAAAAGCCCCTAGTCGCCACATTCCGGCGCCTGTTCGGGAAGGCTGTTACGGGAATCGAACCGTGCTGCTGGCCTGCTTGGTCTGCTTTCAAAGCCAGTGATTTAGCCCTGTGCTAAACAGCCCCTAACTGAGGGGACCCCCCCTCCGTTCATTTATCGGGGGGCTGGTTTAGCTCACTCAGCTAAATCGCTGGCTTTTAAAGCAGACCAAGCAGGCCAGCAGCACGGTTCGATTCCCGTACCAGCCTCCCCGGATAGGCGCCGGAATGTGGCGACTAGGGGCTTTTCACAGTAACTTCATTGAAGCCTACTCGTGACAATAAGCGATTTTCATTTTTTCATTTCATATGTTCTGGCGGCCCATCCCGTTCGGCTGTGGCTGGATGCCATCGCCTCAATCTTCCTCTCCAGACTTTTACTGGCTCTGCTGTCTTATCGGCTCCTCGGGTTGTTGCCTGGAATGCCTCCTTCATTGTGGTGGTGTTGGAGGAGAGCGGGCGGGCCTTTTTTCCTCGGCTGAGCAGTCGATTTATGGACTAAAAGTGCCCAATTTCAAGGAGGAGAACCAGATTTCCTGCGTCCACTCACCCGTCACTGGAAGTCCTTGCGGTCCGAGGCAGCCAGCCATGCCTGTTGTTAGGATGCTGGAAACAGCAACCAAACAGATAGCCAGACAGTCAGTGGCTGCTTTAGTTGATTGAGGGAGGAACAGGCTGATCACAATAGTAGACTTCCAATCAGAAATTTGGTACCTTTCAACATTCTCTCAGGACTGTACTGAAGCCCACAGTATGTTCACCGGTCCAGGAAAAGAAGCTTGTGACTGAAGTGAAGATGCTGCTAATTGAGCCAAGCGATATTCAATTTCTTTCCGCTAATATTTCCAGCAATTATTTCGAGCATGGGGGAGCTGTCATGTCACCTTCATTGAGCTATACTTCAATATTCTAGCTAAAGATGCCAGGACTCTATTTGCTTTTTTTTTTATTTCTTCGTTTCATTATCTCGGCAAGTCAGTGATATTGTCCTTCAAACTCTTTTTACCACACCCCATGCAAACCAAATTCCAGTTACCAGACAAAGAAGAAAATTACAGCACATGAACAGACCCTTCGGCCCTCCAAGCCTGCACAGACCATGCTGCCCGTCTGAACTAAAATCCCCGACCCTTCCGGGGACCATATCCCTCCATTCCCATCCTATTCATGTATTTGTCAAGACACCCCTTAAACGTCACTATCGTCCCTGCTTCCACCATCTCCTCCGGCAGCGAGTTCCAGGCACCCATTACCCTCTGTGTAAAAAACTTGCCTCGTACATCTCCTCTAAACCTTGCCGTTCGCACCTCAAACCTATGCTCCCTAGTAATTGACCCCTCTACCCTGGGAAAAAGTCTCTGATTATCCACTCTGTCTATGCCCCTCATAATTTTGTAGACCTCTATCAGGTCGCCCCTCAACCTCCGCCGTTCCAGTGAGAACAAACCAAGTTTATTCAGCTGCTCCTCATAGCTAATGCCCTCCATACCAGGCAACATACTGGAAAATCTTTTCTGTACCCTCTCCAAAGCATCCACATTCTTCTAGTAGTGTGGTGACCAGGATTGAACACTATACTCCAAGTGTGATCTAACGAAGGTTCTATACAGCTGCAACATCACTTGACAATTTTTAAACTCAATGCCCCAGCCAATGAAGGCAAGCATGCCGTATGCCTTCTTGACTATCTTCTCCACCGTGTTGCCCCTTTCAGTGACCTGTGGGCCTGTACACCTAGATCTCTCTGACTGTCAATACTCTTGAGGGTTATGTCATTTACTGTATATTTCCCATCTGTACTAGCCCTTCCAAAATGCATTACCTCACATTTGTCCAGATTAAACTCCATCTGCCATCGCTCCGCCCAAGTCTCCAACCAATCTAAATCCTGCTGTACCTTCCGACAGTCCTCATTACTATCCGCAATTCCACGAATCTTTGTGTCGTTCGCAAACTTATTAATCAGACCAGTTACATTTTCCTCCAAATCATTTATATATGTTACAAACAGCAAAAAGTCCCAGCACTGATCCCTGAGGAACACCACTAGTCACAGCTTTCCATTCAGAAACGCAACCTTCCACTGCTACTCTCTGTCTTCTACGACCGAGCCAGTTCTGTATCCATCTTGCCAGCTCACCTCTGATCCCGTGTGACTTCACCTTTTGTACCAGTCTACCATGAGGGACCTTGTCAAAAGCCATACTGAAGTCCATGGAAACAACATCTGCTGCCCTACCCTCATCAATCATCTTTGTTACTTCCTCGAAAAACTCTGAGTTAGTGAGACACGATCTCCCCTTCACAAAGCCATTCTGTCTCTCGCTAATACGTCCACTTATTTCCAAATCGGAGTAAATTCTGTCTCAAAGAATCCTCTCCAATAATTTTGCTACTATTGACATAAAGCTCACTGGCCTGTAATTTCCTGGATTATCCTTGCTACCCTTCTTAAACAAAAGAACAACATTGGCTATTCTCCAATCCTCTGGGACCTCCCCTGTAGCCAGTGAGGGTATAAAGGTTTCTGTCAAGGCCCCAGCAATTTCCTGCATGCCTCTCTCAGTATTCTGGGATATATCCCATCAGGCCCTGGGGGTTTGCCTACCTTAATGTTTTTTCAAGACCCCAATACCTCCTGCTTTTTGATCTCAATGTGACCCAGACTATCTACACATCCTTCCCCAGACTCATCATCCACCAAGTCCTCCTCTTCAGTGAATACTGAAGCAAAGTACTCATTTATTACCTCACCCATTTCCTCTGGCTCCACGCATAGATTCCATCCCCTGTCCTTGAGTGGGCCAACCCTCTTGCACTTTTATATATGCATTGAAAGCCTTGGGAATTTCTTTTATCCTACTGGCCAATGACTTTTCATGACCTTTTTTAGCCCTCCTGACTCAAGAACAAAAGGGCACAGATTTAAAGTGATTTGCAAAAGAAGCGAATGTGATGTGAGGAAAACACATCCTGACTCCTTGCTTAAGTTTCTTTCTACTTTCCTTGTCTCCCGTACTTGCTTTGTGTGTTCCCAGCCTCCTAGCCTTGACAAATGCTTCCTTTTTCCTTTTTGACTAGGCTCACAATACGTCTCGTTATCCAAGTTTCCCGAAACTTGCCATACTTATCATTCATCCTTACAGGAACGTGCCGGTCCTGAATTCCTATCCATTTACACTTGAAAGCCTTCCACATGCCAGATGTTGATATGCCTTCAAACATCTGCCCCCAATCAACATTCTTCAGTTCCTGCCTAATATTGTTGTAATTAGCCTTCCCACAATTTAGCACCTACACCTGAGGACTGCACCATCTTTATCTTTATGAAAGTTTACTGAATTGTGGTCACTGTTCCCGAACTAGGGCACTGGGATCGTGTATTTGTGAGAACCTTGCCCAATATTTTATTTGCCCAAAACCTACACTGGAAACCAGATGTTAAAAAAATCCTGGAAATTGCCAGCAGCTTGATCAGCATCAGAGAACCGGTTAATATTTCAGATGGGAGCTTACACTTTACATTATAATCTTTATTAGTGTCACAAGTAGGCTTACATTAACACTGCTATGAAGTTACTGTGAAAATCCCCCAGTCGCCACACTCCGGCGCCTGTTCGGGTACACAGAGGGAGAATTCAGAATGCCCAATTCACCTAACAGCACGTCTTTCAGGACTTGTGGGTGGAAACCGGAGCACCCGGAGGAAACCCACGCAGACACGGGGAGAACGTGCAGACTCCGCACAGACAGTGACCCAAGCTGGGAATCGAACCAGGAGCCTCCAACTGCACATCCATATCTTTAGACTTGCCATTACTGTTCGGTTGTTTGAGATATTGACTGACTTACTGTGCTTTATTCCAGTATTTGCATATTCTCAAGAGTTCTGGGCTTGTCCCTCCCCTACCACCACTACCCCCTACCAAAGTTCTGAGAGAATAATACCAACATGTCCCCCCGAGATTGAACCTGCCTCCACCACACTCCCAGGCAGTGCATTCCAGACCTTGTTTTTCTCACATCACATTTGCTTCTTTTGCAAATCACTTTAAATCTGTGCCTTCTCGTTCTTGATCCTTTTACGAGCAGGAACAGTTTTCCCTGTCTACTCTGTGCAGCCCCCTTCATGATTTTGAACATCTCCATCAAATCTCCTCACAGCCTTCTCCTCTCCAAGGAGAACAGTCCCAATCTCTCGGCTCGATCCTCATAACTGAAGTTTCTCATTCCTGGAACGACTCTTGTAAATCTCTTCTGCACTCTCTCCAATGCGTTCACATCCTTCCTATAGCGTCCATTTGGTCTAACGAGTGCCTTGTATACTGTTCAGAATGAACAGTGCTCAGGACACAACTGCAAGTGTAGCTGTTAAAGCTACAGCTGTCAGCTGTGTGACAACAACAAAATATAAATGTGCATTCATACACAAATGCAAAGATTGTCAATTATAGAATGTGCACACCACAGGGTAAATCATTGTACTGCTGAAATCAGACCTTAAGTACCTCAGAGTGATCCTCCCTAACTTAAAACTATAGTATCATCTCGTTTTCTATCCATTTAACCAATACCACTTCCATATCAAACCTTCACTTATGTAAAATACAGAGACACGCATCATGATGGATCCTCTGCTCAGGAACAGACATGCACTATACATGCATTCTAAGGGCAATGGTTCAATTTGACAACAGCAGGCACTACTTTTTCCAATACTCAACGGGTAAATCTGCCAAGGCAATAAAAGATGAAGAACCTCCCAAATCTGATGATTGTTCTCGGAGAGCTATCTGATCTCAAGGGAGATTAAAACTAGGCTCAGGCTTTCAGCTGGGGCTGAGTGAAAATTTCAGAGCTTCGGCCCAGGCATAGCCAACAATGATGGAGTGATGAAAACTGGGGATGCACAGGGGGCCAGGTCTGGAGGAGCACAGTGATCACAGGGGTTTGTAGGGGTGGAAGGGGCAAGCTTGAAAATTGAAAACAGGGATAAGAGTTTTTAAAATGGAGGTATTGCTCAACCGGGAGCCAGTGTAGGTCTACATTCACGGGACGATGGGGTTACAGGGCTTGGCACAAGTTAGGTGGCGAGCAGCAGAGCTTTGGATGACTTCAGGTTTATGGAGATTAAAAAGTGAGAGGTTAGCCAGGAATGTGAGGGCATTGAACACCATTCTGCCCAAGGGAAACATCCATCTCCCTTGAACATGAATGGTTGATGTTCAAACTTCTATAAAAGCTATCAAACCTGTACACATGGACAACTGACACTTCCCACCAATTTAAAAACAATTTCAGGAACGAACATAAAAATTGTGAATACAACCTCGCTCTGAGGGGCATCCCCATTTTACACATTGTGAAAAGTCTAAATGAAAGTGCAGGCTGCCAGATTCCACAGGTGACTGGGAAGGACAAAGCACCCATGGCAGTCCAATGAAGCCTCGGCCCTCAGGTTCATACGGGTGCAGGATTTCCAAGCACCCAGACTGCCTCTAGTTAAAGTTAAGACTGAAATACAGGTTGTGGGTTTGGTCAGGGGAGGAGTGGATACCATAGCCAGATCCTGATTTCACACGATATCTGTACACTTCAAACGACGGCGCTGGTGAGGTGATCTAGAAGAGAAACTGGGATCGATTTTCCTCAAGCTAACTCAGGGACACTGAGGCTACATTTGATAAGTGAAAAGAGTTTGCGAAGTGTATGGTGATAAATAACAGATCAATTTAAAACTTGAAAAGAATGCCAATCAAATAACTTACTACTGCAAGAGACAGGTCAATAGGTTTAGAGTCAATGTGGTGTTTACGAAGAGAACAGACAGGTAGAATCTCATCAACTTCTTCCAAATCATCATCATCAATGTCATCTGCAAAATAAAATCAGACACACTTTCAGGCTGTACACAATGATAATAAGCATGTCTCGCTAAATATATATCATGTGCTCTCAGCCCGAACAAACTCCAGAGAAGTTACACTAAACAGGCCATACTAATGCTCGATAATGACTGTTGGCAGTTAACCAGGACAAGTCACTGAGGTGGACATAATTGGGGCCTCAAAGCATTTTTGTGCATTTCTGGAGAGAGGGTTGAGTTTGGGATGGTCTCAAAAAGAAACGGACTGTTGGATTGGGATTGGGTTGGGTTGGGTTTGTTTAATGTCACGTGTACTGAGGTACAGTGAAAAGTATTTTTCTGTGAGCAGCTCAATAGATCATTAAGTACATGGGAAGAGAAGGGAATAAAAGAAAATACATAATAGTTCAACACAAGATATACAATGTAACTACACAAGCACCAGCATCAGATGACGCATACAGGGTGTAGTGTTAGTGTTAATGAGGTCAGTCCATAAGAGGGTCATTTAGGAGTCTGGTAACAGTGGGGAAGAAGCTGTTTTTGAGTCTGTTTGTGCATGTTCTCAGACTTCTGTATCTCCTGCCCGATGGAAGAAGTTGGACTGTTTGTACACAATGGCCTATTCTTGCAGCTTAAAGCTCTTCTATTCCAATGTTTGCTCGAAGAATCAATCCAACAGTTTACTTAACTTACTATCGCAACTTTACAGATGCACATTGACCCACTAAATTCTTCACATTTCATTGGATGTGTCGCTTGCTGGGCCAGCATTTATTGGCCAAGTGGCTTGCGAGACCATTTAACACCCAGGTAAGGATGGCAGGTTTCCTTTCCTAAAGGACATTAGTGATCAGATGGGGCTTTATGCCAGTCGATAATGGTTTCACGGTCATCAGTAGGCTTTTAATTCCAGATTTTTATTGAATTCAAATTTCACCATCTGCCGTGGTGGGATTACCCGCGTTCCCAGAGCATTATGCTGGATTACTCGCCCAATACAAAATGATCTTCAGTACTGATGGGTGTAACACCAGCCCTGCGGGGTTGCAGATAGAGAATAAAGGTGGAGTGTAGAGGTTGAGCTAATTGACCAGAGAGAGCAGTCAGTCCCCATTCAGCTTCACACAATATCCTTACTCCTGTACATCAATGATATCCAAACAGTCCCGATTCTATCAATTCAAGGACCACATTTATAATGGGAACGACCGACAAAAACACCATTCTGTAATCATGCTGTCCTAGCGAGTGGTAGAGCGGGGACAGAAAGGGATTAAGGGAAAAGAAAGGAAAGTGAGAGAGGGAAGGAAGGAAAAGAGAAGACAAATGGTGCACCGACATCAGATGAACTGCCGCGGTTCAAGGCAGCAGCTCACCACCACCTTCACCATATATGACATATTTATTCTCATTGGTAATTTACCTTTTCAACAGATATTCATAGATTAGAGCAATGAAGTAAACATGGTGTCTCTGTCAAAGGTCCAGTCATTTCAAAAGCAATAAATGTAAAGTCGCCATAGTCCCAGATGACCATATGGCCCCCCTTTGAGGGGGACAGCTGACTGGTGGTGATTTAACCGGAGGGTCACCACACCTCGGACGGGGAGCAAGGCCGGTACAGGAATTGAACCCGCGTTGCTGGCCTCGCTCTGTGTCACGAACAGCTGTCTAGCCCACTGAGCTAAACCGGCCCCCACAGCAATTAAAAGGGCTGGTGACAACTTGAGAACATTAAGATGTCAAAGTACAAGATAGATATAAAGAAAAGACTTTTAACATGATAAACATACAGGTAATGACAGCAAACAGCACAAGTACAAGTAATTATTTTGTCAATTTTACTAGGGACAATAATATGGTGGGCATATCATTAGAAGAAATCAAAAAAGATCCAAAGACAGTTAAAGGTAGTTACTTAGATTGCGGGGGCGAGAGGCGGTGGCAAGAGACGGGAGTGAAGGTTGAGAGGGGGAAGAAAGACGGGGGTGTGGGGGGGGAGGGGGGGGGCAGAGAGAGAGTAAGACAGGGGGCCAGAGAGAGAGTAAGACAGGAGGGGGGGGACAGAGAGAGAGTAAGACGGGAGGGGGGGGACAGAGAGAGAGTAAGACAGGAGGGGGGACAGAGAGAGTAAGACGGGGGCCAGAGAGAGAGTAAGGCGGGGGTCAGAGAGAGAGTAAGGCGGGAAGGGGGCCAGAGAGAGAGAGTAAGGCGGAGGGGGCCAGAGAGAGAGAGTAAGGCGGGGGGGCCAGAGAGAGAGAGTAAGGCGGGGGCCAGAGAGAGAGAGTAAGGCGGGGGCCAGAGAGAGAGAGTAAGGCGGAGGCCAGAGAGAGAGAGTAAGGCGGGGGCCAGAGAGAGAGAGTAAGGTGGGGGCCAGAGAGAGAGAGTAAGGCGGGGGGGCCAGAGAGAGAGAGTAAGGCGGGGGCCAGAGAGAGAGAGTAAGGCGGGGGCCAGAGAGAGAGAGTAAGGCGGAGGCCAGAGAGAGAGAGTAAGGCGGGGGCCAGAGAGAGAGAGTAAGGTGGGGGCCAGAGAGAGAGAGTAAGGCGGGGGCCAGAGAGAGAGTAAGGCGGGGGGGGCCAGAGAGAGAGAGTAAGGCGGGGGGGGCCAGAGAGAGAGTAAGGCGGGGGGCCAGAGAGAGAGAGTAAGGCGGAGGGGCCAGAGAGAGAGAGTAAGGCGGGGGCCAGAGAGAGCGAGTAAGGCGGGGGCCAGAGAGAGAGAGTAAGGTGGGGGGCCAGAGAGAGAGTAAGGCGGGGGCCAGAGAGAGAGAGAGTAAGGCGGGGGCCAGAGAGAGAGTAAGGCGGGGGCCAGAGAAAGAGTAAGGCGGGGGCCAGAGAGAGAGTAAGGCGGGGGCCAGAGAGAGAGTAAGGCGGGGGGCCAGAGAGAGAGAGTAAGGCGGGGGCCAGAGGGAGAGAGTAAGGCGGGGGCCAGAGAGAGAGAGTAAGGCGGGGGCCAGAGAGAGAGAGTAAGGCGGGGGCCAGAGAGAGAGTAAGACAGGAGGGGGGCCAGAGAGAGAGTAAGACAGGAGGGGGGCCAGAGAGAGAGTAAGACAGGAGGGGGGCCAGAGAGAGAGTAAGGCGGGGGGCCAGAGAGAGAGTAAGGCGGGGGGCCAGAGAGAGAGAGTAAGACAGGGGCCAGAGAGAGAGTAAGGCGGGGGCCAGAGAGAGAGTAAGGCGGGGGCCAGAGAGAGAGTAAGGCGGGCGGCCAGAGAGAGAGTAAGGTGGGGGCCAGAGAGAGAGTAAGGCGGGGAGCCAGAGAGAGAGTAAGGCGGGGGGGCCAGAGAGAGAGAGTAAGGCGGGGGGGCCAGAGAGAGAGAGTAAGGCGGGGGCCAGAGAGAGAGAGTAAGGCGGGGGCCAGAGAGAGAGTAAGGCGGGGGCCAGAGAGAGAGTAAGGCGGGGGCCAGAGAGAGAGTAAGGCGGGGGCCAGAGAAAGAGTAAGGCGGGGTGGCCAGAGAGAGAGTAAGGCGGGGGCCAGAGAGAGAGAGAGAGTAAGGCGGGGGCCAGAGAGAGAGTAAGACGGGAGGGGGGCCAGAGAGAGAGTAAGGCGGGGGCCAGAGAGAGAGAGTAAGGCGGGGCCCGAGAGAGAGAGAGGAAGGCGGGGCCCAGAAAGAGAGTAAGGCGGGGGCCAGAGAGAGAGTAAGGCGGGGGGGCCAGAGAGAGAGAGTAAGGCGGGGGGGCCAGAGAGCGAGAGTAAGGCGGGGGCCAGAGAGAGAGTAAGGCGGGGGCCAGAAGAGAGTAAGGCGGGGGGCCAAAGAGAGAGAGTAAGGTGGGGGCCAGAGAGAGAGTAAGGCGGGGGCCAGAGAGAGAGAGTAAGGCGGGGGGCCAGAGAGAGAGTAAGGTGGGGGCCAGAGAGAGAGAGTAAGGCGGGGGTCAGAGAGAGAGTAAGGCGGGGGCCAGAGAGAGAGTAAGGCGGGGGCCAGAGAGGGAGTAAGGCGGGGGGCCAGAGAGAGAGTAAGGCGGGGGCCAGAGAGAGAGTAAGGCGGGGGCCAGAGAGAGAGAGTAAGGCGGGGGCCAGAGAGAGAGTAAAGCGGGGGCCAGAAGAGAGTAAGGCGGGGGGCCAGAGAGAGAGAGTAAGGCGGGGGCCAGAGAGAGAGTAAGGCGGGGGCCAGAGAGAGAGAGTAAGGCGGGGGGCCAGAGAGAGAGAGTAAGGCGGGGGCCAGAGAGAGAGAGTAAGGCGGGGGCCAGAGAGAGAGTAAGGCGGGGGCCAGAGAGAGAGAGTAAAGCGGGGGCCAGAGAGAGAGTAAGGCGGGGGGCCAGAGAGAGAGTAAGGCGGGGGGCCAGAGAGAGAGTAAGGCCGGGGCCAGAGAGAGAGAGCCAGAGAGAGAGTAAGGCCGGGGCCAGAGAGAGAGAGTAAGACGTGGGCCAGAGCGAGAGAGTAAGGCGGGGGCCAGAGAGAGAGAGTAAGGCGGGGCCAAGAGAGAGTTAAGGCGGGGGCCAGAG